>NC_073695.1:148093649-148212995 GCF_029784165.1 Wyeomyia smithii
AGGACCTGGCAAAACAGTTTTCGGACGTAACCGAAATTACGAAGGTTAGACCGAACAAACTGCGAGTTGTTGTGGGTAGCTTGAAGCAAGCAAGCGCAATTGCTAGCTACGAGCTCTTCACGAAAGAGTACCGCGTGTACATCCCTGCCAAGGACGTGGAGATCGACGGTGTGGTTACCGAAGGAAGCCTCACGGTCGATGACATTTTGCGTCACGGGGTGGGCTGCTTCAAGAACCCCCTGATTCAAGATGTAAAGATACTGGATGTCAAGCAATTGCATTCAGTATCCATCGAAGAAGGGAAGAAGAAATTCTTCCCTTCGGATTCCTTCCGTGTAACATTCACCGGATCCGCACTGCCGAACTACATCTCTTTGGACAGGGTTCGTCTGCCTGTACGCCTGTTCGTACCGCGGGTCATGCATTGCCAAAACTGCAAGCAGTTAGGTCATACAGCCACCTACTGCTGCAACAAGGCAGCAAGTGCGGAGGCAATCATGCTGAAACCGCTTGCAGTGAGGATACTGAAAAGTGTCTTTACTGCGAGGGAACTTGGCATGACCTTTCGGCGTGTCCCGCGTACAAACAGCGCGAGGAAAAAATTAAGCGTTCACTCAAGGAACGATCAAAGCGCTCTTTCGCAGAAATGCTGAAGAGTGCTGAGCCACCCTCGACAGGAAACATCTTTTCCTTTTTGCCAACCGATGAGGGTACATCTGACGATCCCGTCGAAGGGTGTTCTTATGCCATGCCAGAAGGATCTAGGAAGAGGAGAATGATCAACTCTCCTAATCTTTCTCGCAAAGGTCGCAAGATAACCCCCAGCGGAACGACCAATAAACCAACACAAAAAGGAAGCGGTGAGGAAAAACCGAAGCAAGTACCTCCCGGTTTTAATTTTAAATCAAACCAGGAGTACCCACCGCTTCCTGGGGCACCAAAAACCCCTCGTGCACCCATTTCTCGATCAGAAGATAAAAAAGAAACAGGGTTCATAAAATTTTCTGATATTGTGGACTGGATATTTAAAACATTTAACATACCAGATCCCCTACAAAATATTCTTCTTGCCCTTCTTCCTACAGTGAAAACCTTTTTGAAGCAACTAGCAGCAATTTGGCCCCTCATTTCAGCTATCATATCTTTCGATGACTAATACGGCGAAAGAGGTTAGGAATTTTATCACTGTATTACAGTGGAATTGCAGAAGTATCATCCCCAAATTCGATCTATTTTCTCATTTAATAAATACATACAATTGTGATGCATTTGCGCTCTGTGAAACCTTTCTCAATTCAAACGATCAACTCAATTTCCACGATTTTAACATTATTCGTCGAGATCGAGACTCACACGGTGGAGGGGTACTTTTAGGGATTAAAAAGTGCTATTCCTTCTTCCGAATCGACCTCCCCTCGATCTCGCATATTGAAGTCGTTGCCATTCAAACGAATATGAATGTAAAAGACCTATGCCTTGTTTCGTTATATATCCCTCCATCCGCGCGGATTGAACAGAGGCATCTCACTGATATAGCTTAGTTGCTTCCCGCGCCTTTTTTGATATTGGGAGATTTTAATTCTCACTGTTCGCTATGGGGGTCGCTGTACGACGACAACCGATCTTCTTTAATCTGTAACTTGATCGACGACTTCAATATGACAGTTTTGAATACTGGGGAAGCGACACGTGTACTTAATCCTCCAGCACGTGAAAGCGTGCTTGACCTATCCCTCTGCTCGACATCACTAGCGCTAGATTGCCAGCGGAAAGTAATCAACGATCCCCACGGTAGTAATCATCTTCCAATCGTTATATCAATTGCTAATGGTTCAACTCCCCCGAACCCAATCAATATTTCCTACGACCTTACACGTAATATTGATTGGAAGTGTTATGAGTCTATTATAGCGCAATCTATCGAGACTCACGAGGAACTTCCTCCGGAGGAAGAATACGCGTTCTTAGCTGGCTTGATAATCGACGCCGCGACTCAAGCTCAGACGAAACCGATACCCGGGGTGACGATTAGACAGCGCCCTCCCAACAAATGGTGGGACAAAGAGTGCTCTGAGCTGTACGCGCGAAGGTCCGCGGCGTATAAGGACTACCGGGAGTACGGCACTGTCAACCTGCTTCGAAAGTACGAGGCACTGGGCAGGCAGATGAAGAGCTTAGTAAAGGCGAAAAAACGCGGGTACTGGCGGCGGTTCGTAAACGCGTTGTCAAGGGAAACAGCGATGAGCACTCTGGGATACCGCCAGGCGCATGCGGAACCGTGACGTTTCGAATGAGAGTGAGGAGTATTCAGATCGCTGGATACTCGATTTTGCCAATAAGGTCTGTCCGAACTCTGTACCGGAACAGAAAACCTTTCGCGACGCGTTTTTAGTAACTACGGAAGAGCCTCCATTTTCGATGTTGGAATTTTCAATGGCTCTCCTGTCGTGCAACAATAAGGCTCCAGGGTTAGATAGAATAAAATTCAACCTGTTGAAGAATCTACCCGACTCTGCAAAAAGACGCTTGTTGAATTTGTTCAACAAATTTCTTGAGCTAAATATTGTTCCGCATGACTGGAGGGAGGTAAAAGTCATTGCTATTCGGAAACCCGGGAAACCTGCCTCTGATCACAATTCATATAGGTCGATTGCGATGCTCTCTTGCCTCCGGAAATTAATGGAGAAAATGATCCTCTTACGGTTAGACAAATGGGTCGAAACAAACGGGTTACTTTCAGATACTCAATTTGGCTTTCGCCGGGGCAAAGGGACGAACGATTGCCTAGCGTTGCTTTCTACTGAAATTCAACTAGCCTTTGCTCGAAAAGAGCAAATGGCTTCTGCGTTCTTGGATATTAAGGGGGCTTTTGACTCTGTCTCTGTAGAAGTTTGAAGCGCGAAACTTCATTCGCAGGGACTTTCACCAAATTTGAATAACTTTTTGCTCAATTTGTTGTCAGAAAAGCATATGTATTTCTCACATGGCGATTCGACAACTTCCCGAATTAGTTACATGGCCCTCCCCCAGGGCTCATGTTTAAGTTCTTATATAATTTTTACGTCAATGACATCGATGAATGTCTTGCAAATTCATGCACGCTAAGGCAACTTGCAGACGATAGCGTTGTATCCATTACTGGTAGCGAGGCTAGCGATCTGCAAGGACCATTGCAAGATACCTTAGACAATTTGTCTGAATGGGCTCTTAAGCTGGGTATCGAATTCTCTCCGGAGAAAACTGAGCTGGTCGTTTTTTCTAGGAAGCATAACCCAGCTCAGCTGCAGCTCCTACTAACGGGTAAAACGATCTCTCAGGTTTTAGTCGCTAAATATCTCGGGGTCTGGTTCGACTCTAAATGCACCTGGGCTTGTCATATTAGGTATCTGACACAAAAATGCCAACAGAGGATTAATTTTCTTCGTACGATTACCGGAACTTGGTGGGGTGCTCACCCAGGAGACCTTCTAAGGTTATACCAAACAACGATATTGTCAGTTCTTGAGTACGGCTGTTTCTGCTTTCGCTCCGCCGCGAACACACACATTATAAAATTAGAGAGAATACAATATCGTTGTTTGCGTATTGCCTTGGGTTGCATGCAGTCGACCCATACGATGAGTCTTGAAGTGTTAGCGGGTATTCTTCCGTTGAAACATCGTTTTTGGAATCTCTCTTACCGGTTGCTAATTCGATGCACAGTTATGAACCCATTAGTAATTGAAAATTTCGAGAGGTTGGTCGACCTTCAATCTCAATCCAGATTTATGACTTTATATTTTGACTATATGGCTCAAGATATTAATCCTTCTTCATACGATTCCTCCAATGTCGCACTTTTAGATACTTCTAATAATGCTATATTCTTCGACACCACCATGAAACAAGACATTTCTGGTATCCCGGATCAATTGCGACCCCAAGAGATCCCTAAGATTTTTTCCAATAAGTTTAAACATGTTAGTTATGATAAAAGGTTTTACACTGACGGATCTTATCTAGATGAGTCCACTGGCTTCGGTGTTTTCCACGAAAATTTTACCGCCTCCTACAAACTCGGTGCTCCTGCTTCCGTGTACGTCGCAGAACTTGCTGCTATTCAGTACTCTCTTGGAATCATCGAAACCCTACCCATAGACCACTACTTCATCTTCACAGATAGTCTCAGTGCCATTGAGGCTCTGCGATCAATGAAGCCTGTGAAGCACACCCCGTATTTCCTGGGGAAAATACGGCGGTTTTTAAGTGCTTTAACAGATAAAAATTACCGGGTTACCTTAGCGTGGGTCCCTTCTCATTGCTCGATTCCGGGTAACGAAAAGGCTGACTCTTTAGCTAAGGTGGGTGCTATTAAAAAATTTTAAACTATACCATAAAGATGGGGTATCAAAAGCGATTGTTCAAAAGTTGACACAAGTAGCTCTACAACATTATCCATCTATTACTTCTGAAATAATTAATCATTTTACATGGTTGCGAACTTACATCAGAATAAGTATTCTAATAAGTAGCGAAGAGAAGTCTACAAAGATTACAAAAACCTGAAAATATTTCTTTAGGACTGAAATAATTAATCATTTTATAAGGTTGCGAACTTACATCAGAATAAGTATTCTCAACAGAATTTTAAAAGCGAAAAAACAAGCGAAGAGAAGTCTACAAAGATTACAAAAACCTGAAAATATTCCTTTAGGACCAGCGCAGAAAAAAATGCGAAAGATACTCATATAAAAAATAGAGAAGAAAGAGAGAAAAAGGTAAATACATGAAATGTGTAAAAAGATTGTTTTCGTTCCTAAACGCGTTATAAGAATAAAAAAATTAGTCCAATTTATTTACGAATTAAAATACAAATGAATGAATATTCATAAAATAAATTTTATTGAACGTAACAATTTTCTTTTGAGAATTGTTCTGTAAAATATCATGAACATCATACTTTTTTGGGAATAAATAACAGTTGAGCTTATAAAAACAAGTTACATAGATATTTTTTGCAAAAAAAAAATATGGCTGGAAATTTGAGAAAACCATTATACCTTCATACATGAAGTGAAAAATTTGGAAACATTTTTTTGCTGCTGTTACTCATACATAAATTTCGGCTACATTATCATACCTTCTATCTCAAAATACTTTGCTGTTCCGCAACGGCTAAAAAACTGCTCGAAAGGTCTTAAATGACATTTCGCCTATGTACGGCATACACGCTCGTAAATAATAACTCATGAACCACATACATAAGACATACGTAACACTGGCGTTTTTTTCTGGTACACTTTGCCCCATAGTACTCCGTACCTCGCCCTGTCAAACTGCTCGATAAATAATGAACAAAATGAATTTTCTTTTTCTCGGCCTTATTGAGCCCCAAAGAAAATCCCATAAGGAACTGTCAAAAAGTTATTTACAAAATCAATGCAGCATTTTTCAAGTAGGAACGAGACAAATGCAGGGCTGCGCAGGTACACTGCCTTTAAAAACAACTCAAACAGAGGTTTTTTTACAGAGGTTGGTACTTTCGAGTAGTTCATTTTGTACCAACTTTTTTGGAAGATTTCTTCCTGAGTGTTACGTATGTCTTATGTATGTGCATGAACTGAGCAACTCTGACTCAGTTTAGAACGATGTTCGTAGACGTCAAAAAATTAGTAGAAGTCTTTTAGATTTGGAGTAACTTTGACTCACTTTTTGGGTTCTCTTCATATAACTTCTTTCTGAGTAACGTCGCATATAACGACGTCCATTTTGAAAGGTGATTATGATGTGCTTCAGTTTGTAACATACACACTTAATTTATGTCGGCAAACTTCCCAAATTTTTACCAAATGTCAGCAATATATTTCGACGATCATTCAGCAAACATATCGATCTACCGTAAACCAGCAGGTATTAAATTTCGTTAGCCGAAGTTCTTGAAAATTCTGCCGAAAACTTGTAGAACATTTCGCTGAATTTATCAGCTGTTGAGTTCTCGGCAATAAAATCTAAGTGTGTATGTTTTTTAATTGTGTGCGCCTCAGAAGGCATTATAACTGTTTACTTTTATTACAAGGTATAA
Organism: Wyeomyia smithii; assembly: GCF_029784165.1. Taxonomy (NCBI): domain Eukaryota; kingdom Metazoa; phylum Arthropoda; class Insecta; order Diptera; family Culicidae; genus Wyeomyia; species Wyeomyia smithii. Next base: position 148,099,711 of record NC_073695.1, read on the forward strand.
TTAATGATGAATATGTGGTGTCGTTTATTGGTCGTGGCGGATTCCTAGCCAGTAATGAAACTGAACTGTACCCAAAAATGAGTAATGTCGAACTCAAATTTAGAGTAATAATGACTCATTTTTAAAGACGCCTAGTGTTACTCAGTTTTGAGTATTTGTGGAGTTACTCAATTTTAGAGTTGTTCCACTTTTTACGAAAATGCGTCAAATGTTACTCATTATAGAGTTATTATTTACGAGCGTAAATAGAGATAAGTGACTTTTCACATACGCACACTAGTGAACGTGTAAACCCGTGTAAAGTTGCTTCTGTTTCCTCCAAACTAAATCATCGCAGCTCGTTGCTTCAACTTTTCATCACTTTCTACCATTATTGGTCGATTATGTTTAGCAGTTTCTTCCGATTCATGATCACGATTGAAAAATTTATTCAGAAACGAGTTTATAACTTATAATAAGTGTTCAATTGATTATTTGTCCAGCAGCTAAAAACATAGCATTACAAACAAAACAGCGATTTGTAAATATTTTCCTCAACTAGTGGCACTAACACATTCGTACGTAAATAGGTCGAAAACATAAACATTTTTTAAAAATCACGTTTTGCTCAGAAAATGGCACTCTTTCAGCTGATATATAAAAATCACAAAACCGTGTAAAACTTTAGGACCTAATTGGGTTGTTTAGCTATATCAGTTTTTTATATCATCTAAAAGATCTGCATTTTCTAATGTCGTTTTCGTTTTTGCGGTGTAGCTACCCCGCGGACTACACTTTGTCCTATCACTGTTTTTTTTACATTTTCCGGACTATCCCGGACTACCCTTTTTCTGTCCCGGACAGTCCGCGCAAGAAACAGAGTGCAGTTTTGAAGACACCAACACAATCACACGTATGTGTCAAAATAAAAAAAAATTTATTTTATTTTGTTATTTGGTAATTTTTCATTAAATTGGCAAATTTTTCGTACAGTAGCACAAATGCGATAAAAGACAATGGCGATAATGACCAAAACAAAAGTGACAGTTACCTCTGGTATTACGCACACCATTGCAACGGCTCGGAAAGTGTTTTTTTTCAGCTGCAAAGCGTAGTCCGGGACGGGATAGTCCTGCCGTAAAAACGAATTCGACATAAGAGAAACCAGGACTACACGCTCGTTCAATTTTACTCTAAATTGGTTAGAAAGTACTCACTTTCGTATTTTGATTCAAAATATCAAAAAATGAGTAATATTGATTAACGAAACTGAGTAACTTTCACCCAGTTTTCGTATTTTTTTGTTTTGCTCACTTTTGGGTAACCGTTCATTTTATATCAGTTTGCTGTAAACAAAAGCTAAGCATTTAACAGTTCCCTGTTTGTTTCGCTTATTCGTACATGGATTTAGTTTTGAAAGTACTGTAACGAATAGTTTACAATAAAATAATAATCCGCTCTTTGATATATGAGCCACAAGTCAAATAAGTGTGTGCTGCAGTTGTGAGGGAACGAAACGCGAAGAATGAGTGCATAAAAACATCGGACACGTCCGCTTGTTAGAATAACTTCTGTTTTTGTTACATTGATTTTGTAACATATTGATCAAGTTATTCGAGTGGTCAGATCCATATTCTTAAATCATGGATGAGACGGTAATGCTAATTCTTTTTGTAATACTAGTTTGTTCCTGTATAGCTGGAAGTATACTTTTAATCGTGATGCTGTTAGAGGAAAAACTAAAAATGTGTTTATGTTTGGTGCTAGGTTGTTGGTGGGAACAGCCCTTACAGTCATAATACCAGAAGGAATTCGTTCCTTGTACGATGGAAGCTCGGATAGAAGCAATCTTGAAGTCAAATACGTGGGCACCTCTCTAACACCGGACAATAAACACAGCGCTGATTTATCCACATTTGGGCTCTCTCTAGCGCTGGGCTTTGTCTCCATGATACTTGTACCGAGTTGTAGCTTTTTTACGCGTAGCAATCCGAAAGATGGTAATAATTTAAAATATTAATAATTAGGTAACTTGATGGGAAATAAATCTACAACATTTCAACGATTTTTCTTATATTGTTTTCAAATTTTAATTTCCGAATTTCCTAATTTCTTTTGCGTGGGGAAGTCAATTTAACGAAACTGAGTAACAGTTACTCAGTTTGGCTAATCCATACTTTTTTTAAATGAGTAAGTAGTACTCAGTTTTTGACATTTATCTATGCTACTCAAAAATGAGTAACTACATGGTTACTCTGTTTAGGGTAGATCCACTTTTAACGAAATTGAGTCAAAATTTACCCAATTTAGAGTAAAAACGACCGAGTGTGTATGCTATCGCTGTCAAATCTCATACACTGAAACAAATTGCCCACACGTAAGTGTGTGATTATTGCTTCACTTGAGCCCCATAACGATTATGCATCATTTTAGAAATGATTATCATCCTTTGCTTGCGCAGTTGAAACAGAAGAGAATTGTATTCTATTCTGATGAAAAATGTACACCGATACGCTACAAGAGCATGATTCATTTGTCATTGGAAATATTATGGATTGTATATCATATGGTTTTAATTAAAATTAGTTAAAGATTTGCCATGCAGTTTCAAAATGTTTTGTCATGATATGCTAGCATGATATGGAGCTGTGTTCAAAATGAAAGACATTCAAAAGAATATTTCAGCGTGAATTATATTCGCATGGTTTTGAGATCTCAATAAAATAGAATAGTAGAAATAAAATGTTTTTTTTTCTCTTTGATTCATTCACTTGGTATGACATTTTACGAAATATTTTTTGTATTTTTTTCACTGTAAGTGGCAAAAATCCAATTTTTTGTAAACCTGGCAATCACAGTTTATCAGTAAATTTAACTGATTTACTCGTGCTCCTATTGTCGATTTTATATTTTACTTTCCCAAAATCTGAAATAAGCCAAGAAAAAAAAATAAATAGACATTTAAAATTGAACATAAACACCACAAAACACCCAAACTGTAGCGCCGAGCAAATTACTCTTAACAACAAATAGTTAATCAATAATGTATCAAACTCACCTTTCACGGAATATAATTTCCGTTTTTGAAACTTAATCGATGTTTTATTGTCATCGCAACAATCCAATGTTTGCAAGCAATGCATTTACGGCTTCATCAAAACTGACAGGAAAATGGTGGTAAAAGTATACGGGACAGAAGGTAAATCGAAAGTGAAAAGGTGCGAAACTGAATCATATAACTGTTCGTGTTCATATGATTTCCCGTAAGGGGCTGCCATGGATGATTTTCTTTCACATATGCGCTTGACTTCATGCAGAAAAATTTCGACAAATATCACTCAAAATGTATGTGTAACTTTATTCATTAATCATAATATGTTCTTACATAGTGTGCAAGACGAATCATGTCATTCAACGTAAATAATCAGTGCATCGAGTATTTCATATGATTTTCGTAGTTTCGCGTTTCTTATGCTTCTGAATGAAAAATCATCTGATAAAGGATTGACGAGTTCGTTCAGTGTACACTCGTCAATCCTTTATCAGATGATTCTTCATTCAGAAGCATAAGAAACGCGAAACTACGAAAATCATATGAAATACTCGATGCACTGATTATTTAAGTTGAATGATATGATTCGTCGTGCACACTATGTAAGATGATTAATGAATAAAGTCACACATACATTTCGAGTGATATTTGTCGAAATTTTACTGCATGTAGTCAAGCGCATATGTGAAAGAAAATCATCCATGGCAGCCCCATACGGGAAATCATATGAACACGAACAGTTATATGATTCAGTTTCGCACCTTTTCACTTTCGATTTACCTTCTGTCCCGTAAACTTTTACCACCATTTTCCTGTCAGTTTTGATGAAGCCGTAATTGCATTGCTTGCAAACATTGGATTGTTGCGATGACAATAAAACGTCGATTGAGTTGCAAAAACGGAAATTATATTCCGTGAAAGGTGAGTTTGATACATTATTGATTAACTATTTGTTGTTAAGAGTAATTTGCTCGGCGCTACAGTTTGGGTGTTTTGTGGTGTTTATGTTCAATTTTAAATGTCTATTTATTTTTTTTTCTTGGCTTATTTCAGATTTTGGGAAAGTAAAATATAAAATCGACAATAGCAGCACGAGTAAATCAGTTAAATTTACTAATAAACTGTGGTTGCCAGGTTTACAAAATATTGGATTTTTGCCACTTACAGTGAAAAAAATACAAAAAATATTTCGTAAAATGTCATACCAAGTGAATGAATCAAAGAGAAAAAAAAAACATTTTATTTCTTCTATTCTATTTTATTGAGATCTCAAAACCATGTGAATATAATTCACGCTATGAAATATTCTTTTGAATGTCTTTCATTTGGAACACAGCTCCATATCATGCTAGCATATCATGACAAAACAGTTTGAAACTGCATGGCAAATCTTTAACTAATTCAATTAAAACCATATGATATACAATCCATAATATTTCCAATGACAAATGAATCATGCTCTTGTAGCGTATCGGTGTACATTTTTCGTCAGAATAGAATACAATTCTCTTCTGTTTCAACTGCGCAAGCAAAGGATGATAATCATTTCTAAAATGATGCATAATCGTTATGGGGCTCAAGTGAAGCAATAATCACACACTTACGTGTGGGCAATTTGTTTCAGTGTATATTTGCAGTGTACCCAACATCTCACACGCTCGTCAAATTTAATTCTAAACTGAGTGAGATGTCACTCACTTTCGTTAAAAGTGAACCTACTCTGAACAGAGTTTTTATTGCCCCTTGCATGACTATTTGGACTTCTGTGATAATCATTCATCGCCCACTTCTTATTTCGCTTTATCAAATTGACACCTCAGCGCAGTGGCAGTTATTTTTGGGTTCATTGTTTGTTTTGTTTTTCATTTGCAACATTAAGTACATATTTTTGAGCAGCTTTAGTTGAAAATTAGGTTGAATATCAAAACAAAACTAAGTGTTACAGGATAGATTGGGTGATACTGAGTATCGATACTCTCTCAATTGTCATTGTATCAATATTAGACCACACGGTTTCAAGTATACTTTAATAATATATATAGGTATCAAGCACTGATCATTGCTGGAGTGATTTCTTATTAACGTACCAAGGTAGCAGTAATGATAGAGATTTTTTTTGTCTATATAATAAAATATTTCTGTCAAGCGTTTCGATAACGCTAGTATCGATACCCATCGCCCAAACTGCGAAACCGTGTGCGAGATTCGACTGTGATAATCGTGTATTCGGGGTAGTCCAAATTGGCGTAAAAGTCGCAATATGATATTACTCATTTATGGGTAGAGTCACCATGTGTCAGAAATTGAGTAGGAATCACCCTCTTCTAAAAAACCGCTTTGAAATTAAACTGAGTAAAAGCTACTCAGTTTGCTCGTTTTGACTTTTGATCCCTTTGATGAATGAAACTGCCACACGCTCCTTTAATTTTACTCTAAATTGAGCAGCTTTGACTCAGTTTTACAATGTCTATTAAAACGTCAAAAATTGAGTAAGTTTCGTTTACCGAACTGAGTAACAGTTACTCAGATTGTCATAATTTTCTGCTTTACTCTTTTTTTTGAGCGATATTGAAAACATTTAAAAACGTTTCGTTAAAAATAAGTTGTTGTTTGGAAAACCGTGTTGAATTGTTGTTTGAAAAAAGTGTTTTTTATTTGTGTATTAGAGTTCCTCCAGATATGAGAATGGTTATGGATTTTTTTGGCATGTGTACTCTTTTAAACCTCAAGTCACAGTTCCCGGGTAACAGTAAACCGTATTGCTGCGGTTTTTAATGAAGCTGCTAAGGCAGAAGATACACTAATGATTTAATAAGGTTTGTTTTTTATTACATAAATGTATATGCAAAATACAAAGAATTGAAAAAAGAATTGTGATTTTGTTATAATTGTATGCAACAATCCTTTGGCAATTTCATTCATCAAAGGGATCAAAAGTCAAAACGAGCAAACTGAGTAGCTTTTACTCAATTTCGTTTTGTCATGTAATTAAAATAAACCCACTTCCATGAAATTATAACAAACTCACAAGATTTTTTTCAAATCTGTATTTTGCATATACATATACGTAATAAAAAACAAACCTTATCAAATCATTAGTGTATCTTCTTCAGCAGCTTCATTAAAAACCGCAGCAATACGGTGCACTGTTACCCAGGAGCTGTGACTTGAGGTTTTTAATAGTACACATACCAAAAAATCCATAACCATTCTCATATCTGGAGGAACTCTAATACACAAATAAAAAACACTTTTTTCAAACAACAATACAACACGGTTTTTCAAACAACAACTTATTTTTAGCGAAACGTTTTTAAATGTTTTCAATACCACTCAAAAAAAGAGTAAAGCAGAAAATTATGACAATCTGAGTAACTGTTACTCAGTTCGGTAAACGAAACTCACTCAAATTTTAACGTTTTAATAGACAATGTAAAACTGAGTCAAAGTTGCTCAATTTAGAGTAAAATTAAAGGAGCGTGCAATGGTCCGCTTACACTAGCGGTACCCGGAAAATGGTCAGTTTACTCTAAAGCAGGGATACCAAATGTGCAGATTTGTCTGCAAAACGCAGATTTTTGGAGTCCGTGTGCAGATTTTTATTGATTTGCAGATATTTGCAGATTTTCCACGGTTTCTGCAGATTTTTGTCAGAGTCTCCTTATATTTGCGCAGATTTTCTTAAAATGTGTGCAGATTTTTACAGACTTTTGCCTGCGCGTGAGCGAATTTTTTTTGAGATTTTTTTCAGATTTCGAGCACATTTTTCCGGTTTTTCGAGCAGTTGAAATTTATAAAAAACATCTGGCATCTCTGCTCTAAAGGGAAGCTCCAACTGCTCCATATGTTAGCCCTATCTGTTGATGACGAAATAAAACTAAAAGCGATCAAATTTATCAATTTGATCACGTAATGTGTATGGAACGGTATTAAATAAGTGAACTGTTATTTATACTGTTTATTTTCAATTCACAGGCTGTAGTATAAACACAAATAATGTGTAATAACTTTTGTTCTACACACATGTACACAAATTCCGCCATATTGCTAACGATGTTCGATACATGATTTCTAGTAGATGTCATCCTCCTGAAAGAAACGTGATTTAAAATTTGTTCTATCGTTGTCCTTCGCCTTTGAAATCACGATTTAAAACTGCTCGAAATCACTACAATGACAGTTCTTCCATATACCAACTAAATTGAATTTGACCATTATGTCAGAAGGTCAAATATTTGACCATTGGTCAAAGAGTGTAATACAGGGATGACATTGCGCATTTCGTTTCGAGCAACTCGAACAAAACTAAATGATTGCTGGGGGGCGTTAGGTTTCGTTTTTCGTATTTTTTCGACTTTGCGGGTTAGATGAGCCGCTGGACAAATGACAATGACAGCTCCTCTTAAGCTTTAAGCATAACAGACAGTATGTGATCTACTCGAAAATAGCGAAAATCGTTCGAATCGAGCTGCGCAATGCCACCCCAGGCTTTAGAAAATGGAGCTCTTTCAGATGACATGAAAAATTAATATAGCTAAACAACCCAATTATTCGCAGATATTTGCAGTTTTTCCACAGGTTCTGCAGCTTTTTGTTAGAGTCACCTTATATTTCCGCAGATTTTCTCAAAACAAGTGCAATTTTTTACAGACTTCTGCCTGCGCGAGCGAAATTTTCTTGAATCACAGATACACGCTCATTATTTGTTACTCTAAAGTGAGTTAGATATGACCCATTTTTGAAAAAAGTGGAGGTACCCTAATTTGAGTACTTTTACGGTTACTCACTTCTGAGTAAGGGCGTCATACGTCAAAAACTGATTAGAATCTACTCTGTTCATGCAAACCAGGAATTAACGAAAATGAGTACAAGTTACCCAGTTTGCCTAAATTTGGAAATTTGATGATTTCTGGTTTTTGTAAATCTGACTCAATAAATAAAATAAATTCAGAACAATCAAAATCATAGATTTATTTTTCATCGAAACATTATAGAAGTTTTAAATCATTCACGTGTCTTTATATAATGCGGCAACCAACCGGTTCACAGTTGCCCGTGAACTGTGGCTCAGGTTTTGGAAAGTACGCACACCAGAAAATCCGTCATCATCCGTCACCAAACACTGCGAAGGATTTAAATTGTATCGATTGCATGTATTGGGCACTGTACATCGATACAAATGTTTCCGTTCATTATCACGAATAAAAGCCCGACTTAATACGGCATCACAGGACACACAACATGCGGTTGTTCATTTTGAAGAGATGTTTTTTATGTTTTCAAATCGTCTGCAATAATGATGTTGGGCTGAAATTTTTATGGAATATTGTTACATGTTGTTTGTAATGTAATTGATTAGGAAATTATTGATTTGATGAAAGATCAAATACTTACTGCTAGCAAACGAATAAAAAGCGACACCAATTGTTCTTCGGAAACAGATAATATCGCTGTTGAAAACTTTTGACATATACATATACTCAGGGGTGAGTAAACATCATGGATAATAACTCAAAACTAAGTAAACATGGTAATTATGAAAATTTGGGTAAATGTTACTCAATTATCCAGTACCCGAAAACTCACTTTTTGACATTTTGCATAAGAATACCAAACTGAGTAGATCCTAATCAAATTAGAGTTAAAATAAAGCAGCGTGTAGATTTTTTCCAGTTTTCGAGCAGATTCTGCGAGTTTTCAAGCAGTTGCAGACGTTTTTTAAAAACATCTCTCATTATTTGTTACTCTAAGGAACCATTCAAATATTACATAACGCGGAATTTGGCAATTTTCAATACCCACCCACCCCCATGTAACGCAATTTTACATGTTTGCCACATGCAATATAACTCTCCGCTGAATACCCCCCACCCCCTAGAGCGTTATGTATTATTTGAATGATCCCTAAAGTGAGTTAGATATGACCCATTTTTGAAAAAAGTGGAGGTCCCCTAATTTGAGTACTTTTACGGTTACTCACTTCTGAGTAAGGGCGTCATACGTCAAAAACTGATTAGAATCTACTCTGTTTATGCAAACCAGGAATAAACGAAAATGAGTACAAGTTACCCAGTTTGCCTAAATTTGGAAATTTGATGATTTCTGGTTTTTGTAAATATGACTCAATAAATAAAATAAATTCAGAACAATCAAACTCATAGATTTATTTTTCATCGAAACATTATAAAAGTTTTAAATCATTCACGTGTCTTTATATAATGCGGCAACCAACCGGTTCACAGTTGCCCGTGAACTGTGGCTCATGTTTTTGTACAGTACGCACACCAGAAAATCCGTCATCATCCGTCACCAAATACTGGATTTAAATTGTATCGATTGCATGTATTGGGCACTGTACATCGATACAAATGTTTCCGTTCATTATCACGAATAAAAGCCCGACTTGAAACGGCATCGCAGGACACACAACATGCGGTTGTTCATTTTGAAGAGATGTTTTTTATGTTTTCAAATCCTCTGCAATAATGATGTTGGGCTGAAATTGTTATGGAATATTGTTACATGTTGTTTGTAATGTAATTTATTAGGAAATTATTGATTTGATGAAAGATCAAATACTTACTGCTAGCAAACGAATAAAAAGCGACACCAATTGTTCTTCGGAAACAGATAATATCGCTGTTGAAAACTTTTGACATATACATATACTCAGGGGTGAGTAAACATCATGGATAATAACTCAAAACTGAGTAAACATGGTAATTATGAAAATTTGGGCAAATGTTACTCAATTATCCAGTACCCGATAACTCATTTTTGACATTTTGCATAAGAATACCAAACTGAGTAGATCCTAATCAAATTAGAGTTAAAATAAAGCAGCGTGTGGTATCTCTGGCTACCAGAGAAACCAGATGTGCAGATTTGTCTGCAAAACGCAGATTTTTAGAGTCCGTGTGCAGATTTTTATTGATTCGCAAATATATTTAATAGTTTCTGCAGATTTTTGTCAGAGTTTCCTTTTATTTACGCAGACTTCAAAATGTGTGCAGATTTTCGCATACTTTACCTGCGTGAGCGAAATTTTTTTTCGAATCCGTGACTACGAAGTGCAAAAAGATTTAAAAGGCTGCTTACACTCACGTAAACTCTCATATAGATTTTCAGAGTATGCGTGTTCACAAGAGCAAAAATATTTCTTTCCTTTACTCTCTTATCCATAGTTTCAGGGGGAATCTATCTGTCAAATATCGTGTAACCGTGACCAGCATATTTGGCAACAAGGCGTCCGGTTGTTTTGGTTTTTGTCGTTATGATTGAAGTTAAATTCAGTAGAATTGTAACGTTCTTTTTTAACCAAACTCTAGAAATCGCGGAAAACTTTTATTCATAGTGCGTTGCGTAGTGAAATTTGGTGGCAGCAGCCTGCAATTAGCTGAAAATCATTAACTTTCCTCGCCACACAGGAAATCTTTTAAACGTCATGGACCAACAAACTTCATGGACCAGAGTTGATCTGCGATAACGCACACATATATGAATTTTGACAGCAGTGAGTCCCCCCTGCATAGTTTACAGTTATAAAACCTGTAGCACACTCTTTGACCGAGCGTCAAATATTTGTCACTTTTTGACAGATAAAAATTTGGTCAAAGATAATTATTTGTCACTCTCCAATTTTACCATGGGGCAAACCCGGGCAAACAACAACCATGATGTCAAATAAATTTGACCATTATGTCAGAAGGTCAAATATTTGACCATTAGACAAAGAGTGTACTACAGGCTTAAGCGAAGTGAAAAATTTGACAAGTGAAAAAGCGTAAATTTTTGCTTGCGAAATCTCGTGAAAACCCGTTTGTGGAACCCGCAGGTATTTCACCAGCCTACAGTTTACAGTTTAAGTGAAGCGAAATTCATAGAGATTCTGATGAAAACAGAGATGCCAGATGTTTTTGAAAAATGTCTGCAACTGCTCGAAAAACCGGAAAAATGTGCTCGAAATCTGAAAAAAATCTACCCGTGATCCGAAAAAATTTCGCTCACGCGGGCAAAAGTCTGTGAAAATCTGCACACATTTTAAGAAAATCTGCGCAAATATAAGGAGACTCTGACAAAAATCTACAGAAATCGTGGAAAAACTGCAAATATCTGCAAATCACCAAAAATCTGCACACGGACTCCAAAAATCTGCGTTTTGCAGACAAATCTGCACATTTGGTATCCCTGGATGAAAACATCTTCACGCTAGAGGCAAGTATTTGTTTACTAAAACATCAATTATATAAATTAAATTAATTTGATTCTTTGTTTGCTTTACAGGCTCGTTCAACAGAAAAGGATAATTGATATTATGTGATGAATTTTTATAGTAAAATTCTAATTCTATAAATAAAACAAAAGTTGCATTATATGCAATCATTTCCAAGTAAAACTGTTTTCATTTTAATATCTTTACTTTTCTTTTTCCGACTCTAAGCAAAGTCATTCGTTGTTTTGCTTTCGTCTCGATTAGACGCAAATTGTTTATCTCCGTTTGAGTTCGCAAAATAACAATACACGAGTTATCGTACGGGTGTTTTTTTGTCGATTAGTTCTTGTGCTGCGCGATAACAATAGCCTGTTATATATCGGCAGAAACATCTGCACACTGGTAGCGGCAGGCTACCCCGCCAGTGATTCGATACGCAGCTGATATATCAGCAAGAATAATTCTCCCGCACCGCTGTTACCCCGCTAGCAGCACGGACCATCATACGCTCGAGCGAGTGGAAGTCAACTACAAGTGGCATCTACAAGGTCGCGTGTAGGACACGGCCACTGCGTCTCAACACGAAGCTGGAGCGTCATTGTTTGTTCTGCGGAGACGCTCGATTAATTCTACTATCAGCCGTGAGGTCGTGACTTAGACGTTCGGTGACGTATTACCTTTAGAATTTTTACTATTATTATCAATATTATTATTATGTTATAATATTATTATTAATATTATTATTGATATTATTATTGTTATTATTAATATTATTACTATAATTATTATTATTATTATTATTATTATTATTATTACTATTGTTATTAGAATTAGTATTACTGTCTTTTTTTTTTATTCGATCCATTGTAGATTGAAAAATTGTTTTTAAAATTTAACACCAACTACTTGAACCCCCCCCCCCCCCCATATTCGAATATTTATCGTTTGTGTGTGGTAGAGCGTAACGCTCCCGCAAAATGGACGACATGCAGGTGCAACTTTTCCTGGAGGTGGAAACAAACGGGGAAGAAATTGAAATTACTCCCATCAGCTCACCCCTACCTTCCCCTGTGCCCTCCCCTTTGCCAAGTCCTGTACCAAGAGTACCGGAAGTACGGGTAAAAGCTTACCCAGATGCCGCTGGCGGTCCCTACGTTGTTTTTTTCCGGCCCATAAAGAAGCCATTGAATATTATTCAAATTGGCAAAGACCTGGCAAAACATTTTTCGGCCGTAACCGAGATTACGAAGGTGAGGCCGAACAAACTGCGAGTTGTCGTGAGTAGCTTGAAGCAAGCAAACAAAATTGCTGGCTACGAGCTCTTCACGAGAGAGTATCGCGTGTACATCCCTGCCAAGGATGTAGAAATCGACGGTGTGGTTACCGAGGGGAATCTCACTGTCGATGACATTTTGCTTCATGGAGTTGGCTGTTTTAAAAACCCCTTGATGCAAAGTGTGAAGATACTGGATTGCAAGCAACTGCATTCAGTATCCATCGAAGAAGGGAGAAAGAAATTCCTCCCTTCGGATTCCTTCCGAGTAACATTCGCCGGAACCGCGCTGCCGAACTACGTCCGCTTGGACAGGGTTCGTCTACCTGTACGCCTGTTCGTACCGCGGGTCATGCATTGCCAAAACTGTAAGCAGTTAGGTCACACAGCCACCTACTGCTGCAACAAGGCACGCTGTAGCAAGTGCGGAGGCAATCATGCTGAGAACGCTTGCAGTGGGGATACTGAAAAGTGTCTTTATTGCGAGGGAACTCGGCATGACCTTCCGGCATGTCCCGCGTACAAACAGCGCGAGGAAAAAATTAAGCGTTCCCTTAAGGAACGATCAAAGCGCTCTTTTGCAGAAATGCTTAAGAGGGCTGAGCCACCCTCGACAGGAAACATCTTTTCCTTTTTGCCAACCGATGAGGGTACATCTGACGATCCCGTCGAAGGGTGTTCCTATGCCTTGCCAGAGGGATCTAGGAAGAGGAGAATGCTCAACTCTCCTAATCTTTCTCGTAAAGGTCGTAAGATAACCCCTAGCGGAATGACCAATAAGACAACACAAAAAGGAAGCGGTGAAGAAAAACCGAAGCAAGTACCCCCCGGTTTTAATTTCAAATCAAACCAGGAGTACCCACCGCTTCCTGGGGCACCAAAAACCCCTCGTGCACCCATTTCTCGATCAGAAGACATAAAAGAAACAGGGTTCATTAAATTCTCTGATATTGTGGACTGGATATTTAAAACATTCAACATACCAGATCCCCTTCAAAACATTCTTCTTGCCCTTCTCCCAACAGTGAAAACCTTTTTGAAGCAACTCACAGCAACTTGGCCCCTCATTTCAGCTATCGTATCTTTCGATGACTAATACGTTGAAAGAGGTTAGGAATTTTGTCACTGTGTTACAGTGGAACTGCAGAAGTATCATCCCCAAATTTGATTTATTTTCACATTTGATAAACACATACAATTGTGATGCGTTCGCGCTTTGTGAAACTTTTCTCAATTCAAATGACCAACTTAATTTCCACGATTTTAACATCATTCGTCGAGATCGAGACTCACACGGTGGAGGGGTACTTTTAGGGATCAAAAAGTGCTATTCTTTTTTCAGAATCGACCTCCCCTCGATCTCGAATATTGAAGTTGTTGCCATTCAAACGAATATGAATGGAAAAGACCTTTGCCTTGTTTCGTTATATATTCCCCCATCCGCGCGGATTGAACAGAAGCAACTCCTTGATATAGCAGAATTGCTTCCCGCACCTTTTTTGATTTTGGGAGATTTTAACTCTCACTGTTCGCTATGGGGGTCGCTGTACGACGACAACCGATCTTCTTTAATTTGTAACTTGATCGACGACTTCAATATGACACTTTTGAATACTGGGGAAGCGACACGTGTACCTAATCCTCCAGCACGTGAAAGCGTGCTTGACCTATCCCTCTGCTCGACATCACTTGCGTTAGATTGCCAGTGGAGAGTAATCAACGATCCCCACGGTAGTGATCATCTTCCAATCGTTATATCAATCGCTAATGATTCAACTCCCCCGAACCCAATCAATATTTCCTACGACCTTACACGTAATATTGATTGGAAGCGTTATGAGTCTATTACAGCGGAATCTATCGAGACTCACGAGGAACTTCCTCCGGAGGAAGAATACGCGTTCTTAGCTGGCTTGATAATCGACGCCGCGACGCAAGCTCAGACGAAACCGATACCCGGGGTAACGATTAGACAACGCCCTCCCAACAAATGGTGGGACAAAGAGTGCTCTGAGCTGTACGCGCGAAGGTCCGCGGCGTATAAGGACTACCGGGAGTACGGCACTGTCAACCTACTACGAAAGTACGAGGCACTGGGCAGGCAGATGAAGAGCTTAGTAAAGGCGAAAAAACGCGGGTACTGGTGGCGGTTCGTAAACGCGTTGTCGAGGGAAACAGCGATGAGCACTCTTTGGGATACCGCCAGGCGCATGCGGAACCGTGACGTTTCGAATGAGAGTGAGGAGTATTCAGATCGCTGGATACTCGATTTTGCCAAAAAGGTCTGTCCGGATTCTGTACCGGAACAGGAAACCTTTCGCGACGCGTTTATAGTAACTACGGAAGAGCCTCCATTTTCGATGTTGGAATTTTCAATGGCTCTCCTGTCGTGCAACAATAAGGCTCCAGGGTTAGATAGAATAAAATTCAACCTGTTGGAGAATCTACCCGACTCTGCAAAAAGACGCTTGTTGGACTTGTTCAACAAGTTTCTTGAGCTAAATATTGTTCCGCATGACTGGAGGGAGGTAAAAGTCATTGCTATTCGGAAACCCGGGAAACCTGCCTCTGATCACAATTCATATAGGCCGATTGCGATGCTCTCTTGCCTCCGGAAATTAATGGAGAAAATGATCCTCTTACGGTTAGACAAATGGGTCGAAACAAACGGTTTACTTTCAGATACTCAATTTGGCTTTCGCCGGGGCAAAGGGACGAACGATTGCCTAGCGTTGCTTTCTACTGAAATTCAAGTCGCATTTGCTCGTAAAGAGCAAATGGCTTCTGCGTTCTTGGATATTAAGGGGGCTTTTGTCTCTGTCTCTGTAGAAGTTTTAAGCGCGAAACTTTATTCGCAGGGACTTTCACTAAATCTGAATAACTTTTTGCTCAATTTGTTGTCAGAAAAGCATATGTATTTCTCACATGGCGATTCGACAACTTCCCGAATTAGTTACATGGGCCTTCCCCAGGGCTCATGTTTAAGTCCTCTCTTATATAATTTTTACGTCAGTTCTTGAGTACGGCTGTTTCTGCTTTCGCTCCGCCGCGAACACGCACATTATAAAATTAGAGAGAATACAATATCGTTGTTTCCGTATTGCCTTGGGTTGCGTGCAGTCGATCCATACGATGAGTCTTGAAGTGTTAGCGGGTATTCTTCCGTTGAAACATCGTTTTTGGAATCTCTCTTACCGGTTGCTAATTCGATGCACAGTTATGAACCCATTAGTAATTGAAAATTTCGAGAGGTTGGTCGACCTTCAATCTCAATCCAGATTTATGACTTTATATTTTGACTATATGGCTCAAGATATTAATCCTTCTTCATACGATTCCTCCAATGTCGCACTTTTAGATACTTCTAATAATGCTATATTCTTCGACACCACCATGAAACAAGACATTTCTGGTATCCCGGATCAATTGCGACCCCAAGAGATCCCTAAGATTTTTTCGAATAAGTTTAAACATGTTAGTTATGATAAAAGGTTTTACACTGACGGATCTAATCTAGATGAGTCCACTGGCTTCGGTGTTTTCCACGAAAATTTTACCGCCTCCTACAAACTCGATGCTCCTGCTTCCGTGTACGTCGCAGAACTTGCTGCTATTCAGTACTCTCTTGGAATCATCGAAACCCTACCCACAGACCACTACTTCATCTTCACAGATAGTCTCAGTGCCATTGAGGCCCTGCGATCGATGAAGCCTGTGAAGCACTGAAAATATGATTGTAGAAACTACGAAAAATATTGTTCAGCAGGTGGGACTCGAACCCACAACTTCATTTTAATATCGGATAAAAATCATTCGAAGCTCGGTAAACATTCTTTTGAGATTCAAAATCCAAACACTTTATGTTTATATGTCATAACACGAGAATTGAAAGTGTTTTCCTTTTGAAAATGAGGTGTTGCACGATAAATAATTCTAGTGTTTCGCATATGAATTCTATTGTGATTTCAGAGAAAAATTAGAATTTTGCGCTCTAACTGACAACCGAAAATGACAATCTCAGGCAGCACCGATAAAAATGCGACTCAAGAACTTGTTTGTCAAAGCGTATGCACTCTTAATTCACTTCAATTGAAATTGAATAGCATTGACTTATAGCGAATTTCTTTATTCCACTGTGTGCGGGCAAAACTGCCGAGGAATAATAAAACGTCATCGCCGTTTAAGACGCAAGCAGCGTTGCCAGGTATCCAGATTTAGCTGGATTATCCAGATTTTTGGACATGTATCCAGGTAAACAGCTTTGATGTCAAATTATCCAGATTTTTCATGGATGATTCAGATTTTATCCAGATTTTATTTTCTCTGTTCCGCAAAAAGGTCATCACTTCAATTTTGGCGCGAAGTTTTGCAATTTTGTCACCTCAAATTTTGCGTACACCAAGACTTTTATCCGAAAAAATAACCTTTCACCCCACGAAATGACTGCCAGATTTTTTCCAGATTTTTATTTTGCCTTTTCCAGATTTTTTAAAAAATGACCTGGCAACGCTGGACGCAAGTAAGAAAGAGATGTCAGATAATTGTTTACGCACTTAGCACGTGCGGTAGTGGGTTGAAGCTGACATATTTTACAGTGCGCTTCGGGCAGCACGGCAGGACAAAACTGGGTCAAAATCGAGCGAATAAAGAAGGGTTTTGACAGCAGTTATTGCGCTTCCAGGTCAAAACGAGGTGAGCTGGTGGAATAAAAAAATTCGCTATTAGTGCCGCCTTGATTTCTTGCCCTTGACTATGCAGCAGAGCCGCATTGATATGGTTTGCAATCAGAATGTTCTACGAAAAAAACTAGTTATAATCCATTATTTGATGTTGCTTAAACAGTATGCAATATAACATAGTTTTCACAAAAAATGACCTTCTGTGCTTCGACGAATTGAAGTTTCGGACTTCGTTAGTATTGTTATAGTTCGACCATTTGGAGCTGTTTGCAAAATTCTGTTTCGATATTTAATGGTCCCCATGGCGTTGCTTCCGCTCTAATTTCGAGGTCAACCAACTTGTCACGTAGCTTTGGCGTTTGGGTTTGGCGTTTGAGTTTTCTTAACATTGTTTCGTTGAAGGGTCCAATTAGGCTTTAGGCAGCCCCTTCTAATTCAGATAATTGAAATGATATCTGTTCGATTCTCGGATTCATAGTGAAGCTTTTCACATCGACAGGAAGGCTGAAAAAATTACGAAACAATTTACTATTACCTTCACTTTATCTCGGCGAAGAAAAAGGAAAAAAGACTGTGGGCATCAGGTTCATACAGAAAAAAATTAGTCTTATGAAAACCACTTTTTTTTTCAATGTTCACGGAACTAAAATCACTAAAATTACCAGTTAACATCATCTCCTTCTATGTTTAAAATTTACTTCTAGCGAAAATCCGAAGCTTCTGAGCCCTACCGCTAAGCGAAATTCGAAGGCCTAATTTCTCCATAACTTCTACTGGCTCCAGCTCGAGAATTCCTAAGCTCCAGAAAGTGTTGTTTTGGAAATTTGTTTACTTGAATAACATAAATGTTTTCCAGTACCGCAAAAGCGTACAGCTTTTGTTACTATGTCTGTTACTTGCGTCTTCAAAAATGAGCTTTAGTACTATCATAACATGTAGCGTTATTACTACCATAACATGTTAGACATAATATCATGGCATTGTTGTGATAAATACATCAAATCGACAAAAGCATGCGAACTTTAACAAACCAGTATGTTGCCGTACCATGTTCACTAACCGATCTTAAAATTGGCTAAATGATGCCCATCGCTGATGGCAATAAATCGTACATGCCTTTGATGATGAATATGATATTCTTTGCTCGATCAAGACAAACGAAAACCTAAGAAACAAATAAAAAGACTCTAATTAACTAATGAGGTGTAGAGGTGTAGAGAATAAAACTTATTCGGATATTTTTGTATTTCAATTACGAACATTTTACTATCCCCAGTTGAACGTGTATCGATTGCTATTCCTTACAGCACTTCTTTACCAGTGTTTGAGATGTCTGACAGTTGCGGGTGTTGCTTCTTCTTTTTCTTGAAAATAGCCTGCATTCTAATTTTTTTGTGAACGGACAATATATGTTTTGGCCAGTAGGGCGAGTTCAAGTGCAAAACACTTTATAATGTCGTGTCGATTTCTTTCAGTGTAGATTTCTTTTCTGATTTCGAGCAGATTTTCCCGGTTTTCGAGCAGTTCAGACATTTTTTAAAAACATCTGGCATCTCTGCTGGCTACGACAATACTAGCAACCACTTCTACTTCATCGCGGGTAGGATGAAATGGTTTTTATTTTCATCCCGTAAGAAGAATTGAACTAAGTAAACTCAGTATACTAAAACGCAAAGAAATTGTTACTTGTGTTGAGTGTCGTTAGGCAAAAAGCATATATGTACTTTTCATTGATACGAATGTTTTGTACAATTAATGGCGGAATCTGAATGCAAAAAGGTGATTGTTGCTTATCAAATACTTGTATACTGGATGTTATTTGAACTTCAACAAAAGTTTGTAAGTATTTATAAAATGAAGCATTTCAAAATGATTAATATTTCCGACTTAAAATAGTTTCTACGATGGTTTAATTAGTGTTAGTATTACCATTCGTCATGAATGCACCTTACATTTGTGTTGCCGTTTAGAATCGGTCGTTTCTTATGGTCCGTACCGAAGTCAATAATGTATATCACTAATAAAATTGGTCGAATGTAGAAGTTACTTTGTTATCGAGTGAAAAGCAGTATATTAATAATAATAATATAAATATTGTGGTGAATAGTTATACATTACCACTTATTAAAACTCATTGAAACCCCTAGTTGCAATCTAACTGCTTCCAAAATTCTTCTTTATTCGCTTCGTTTTGAACTAGTATTGACCAACTAGCACCTCCGAAGGCTTCGAAGCACACTGTAAAATTTGTCAGTTTGAGCACACAAAGTATGGGATTAGTTTGTAAACAACTATCTGGCACCTTATCCTTACATCATGCATCGTAAATCGCAATATCGTTTCTTTATTCCTGGGTACCCAGTGATAATGTTCTCTAGGTACTTCCGTAGTTGATTCCAAATATCACGAGCACTGCCAGCAGTTTGCACAAGGTCTTCAATACATAACAAGAAAACCTCTTTGACAATCGACGTTTAACCAGCCGATCAAGGCTAAATTGTATATTTTAATTCAAGTTACAATTTATCGTGACATAAGAGATCTCCACATCGAATGAGGAATCACAGCTAGCCCGATTGAGGTCGGACGTGAAATATTTTCACTCGCGTGATATTTCGGAACAAAATATGTTCCTACGATTTTCAGGAGTGTACATAATCGGAATTAAATGTAATTGAGTCAATTTATCCAGTTTCTACTTGGACGCTGAAGAGTAAACACGTACAAAAGAGTGCTCCCGAAGTGATATAAGTAGGTGTCACACCTAGTGTGTTCTTTTGTCTAACTTACAAAAGCGGAATCTATTCGCGTTGACGGTGTTGCTGATATTTGTTTGGTTTTTGCATGCGAAAAAGAAGGAAGAAAATATTTTTGCTTTTGTCATCACGCACATTTTGACAATTGCATATGAGAGTTCACGTAGGTGCGAACAGCCTTCAAAATCTCTTTCAACGCGAATAACCCGAATTCAAGGAATAGATAAAAAAAAAATGGAAACCAGAAAAAATACATTGAGACTGGCTGTTGCCAGTTCAGCAAAAGTTCCGATGCATCTTGATGTACTGAAGTTTTTGATGAATACATTGAAAGTACCTGCAACCGATATCCTTTCAGTATACAAGGACGAGAACGAACAGAAGTTCTATGTGAAATTTATCGATGATAAAAGTTTCAATCGATTTACCAGCTCTGTGGACGAACAGTATGTGTTCCAATATGGCGACGGTGAGAAAGCACGTGTTAATTTGGAAATGGCTAGCAGACAGTTCAAATACATCCGTATTTTCAATGTTCCCCCTGAAACGGAAGACAAAGACATAGCTGCCGTCCTTGGGCAGTTCGGGAGAATCAGACAACACGTCCGAAAAAGATACCCTGCGGAGTACGGGTACCAGGTCTTTAGCGGAATTAGAGGGGTACATATGGAAATCTAGAGAGAGATTCCGGCGAATCTTTATATCAACCATTTCCGCGCCTGACTATATTACGAAGGGCTTAAAAACAGGTGCTTTTTCTGCAAAGCAGAGGGACACATTAAGGCAGAATGTCCAAAACTAGCCAGCTTGAAAGGAAATCCAACCGATAGTCATCTGTACAGCCGAGTTGTAGCTAATCTCAATGTCGCCACAAGAATAGAAAGTTCTATGGATGCCCCATCAACATCGATGACGGTTCTTTAGGTATCGAAGACGAGAGCTAGCGGTAAGACAGACTTAAACGAGACGGTCATCGTGAATAAAGATGAAGGGAGTATCGCTCACAATGTGGTGGAGAAGCACACGGTTTCATCACTAGCAACCATGCAGCACAGTACAACGACGTCTACGACGCCAACGATCACCACCGAAGAACAAAGCGGCCCAACGACGCCGCGGACCATCTCCGAAGTTAACAACGACGCTCAACAAACATCGATCGCTACCGACGCAAGTGAGAACACGCGGAAGAACGGGAATCAACAGCTGAAACGACCTCCAGGCACAACCTCAGAAGCAGAAAGTTGAAGATGCAGAAGCAGGTAGGGGACGAGGAAGGAAAAAGAAAGCTCATCAAACCGACGCCAAGCGGCCAAAAGAGGAACGGAACGAGAAGTCGTTCAAACAAGTGAATCGATGTACCATCATGCCATCTCCTTTGCTAGCCGATCAGTTTATCCGATTGGAACTTGAAAAGTTATCTTTTTCTGTGATGTGTTGTTATTAGCACCACGTTTTAAGAAGAGTAACTTTTGCTTCTAATGCCAATTATACGTAGAGTTGCAACTATTAACTTGAATGCGATTAGTTGTCGCGTAAAACAGCACTTGCTCAAAGAGTTTGTATGGAATAATGATCTCGACGTTGTCTTCATGCAAGAAATAGCGTTTGAAAATTTTTCGTTCATTCCAACGCACACAGCGTTGGTGAATATAAGTGATGATGGGAAGGGCACCGGTATTCTCTTGCGTAACGATGTAGAATATTCCAATGTATAATTGAACTCAAATGGTAGACTAACGTTCGCTGTCATAGATGACATAAATTTTGTCAATGTTTACGCACATTCCGGTTCACAGTATAAACGGGAGAGAGACCTGCTTTTCACAAACGAAATCCTAATGCATCTGGCTAAATTCAGAGATAACGTGATATTGGGCGACTTTAATTGCATTTTGGAAAGGAATGACTACTGGTTCAAATAAAAACATTTATGGTGGGCTAAAGAGATTAGTAACTGAGTTAGACTTGAAGGATATCGAATTAGCAAAGAGTTCAAAAGGAAAATTTACATTCTGTAGAGGGGACGCCAAATCGCGAATTGATCGAATTTACGGTTCAGCAAGGTTTGTAGGTTTCACTAGAAACGTAGAAACAGTTGCCGTACCTTTTTTAGATCACCACAGTGTGACTTTTAAACTTGTAGTAAAAGACGCTAAAATGAATTTCTATGGTTAAGGGTACTGGAAAATGAATACTGCATTATTGGGAGACGAGGAAATACAGAATAAATTTAAGACTGCATATTTACAGCTGCAGCGAAGGCATTCCTACCAAAATTTAAATTTTTGGTGGAACAACGATGTCAAAAGATGTATCAAAACGTTTTTCAAAAATAAACATTTTGCAATTAACAAACAATTAAATCGTGAAAAAAGTTTTCTCTATGGGTGTCTCATTAACATTCATAAATCATCGTTCATAAATCGATCTTCCCAGTCAAAATTATTAAAATTACGTATAAACGGTGATGTTACATCAAATTACAATCTGCTAAAAAGCGAAATATTCGATCACTCTGCGACAAAGTTTGAAAAACAATATAGTTCATGCAGAAATTACAAAAACGTACTGGCAATCATAAATAAACGACTTGACGACAATGACAGAACGAGTTTATCAAAACCAATTACTTTGGCAGAAATAAAACATGCAATTACAACATCTTCAAAGAAGACATGCCCAGGACCAGACGGTGTAAATTATGAGTTTTACTCAACTTTTTTCGATATCGTAAAGAATGATCTACTAACACTGTTTAATTCTTTTCTGATTAATGGCGAGTATCTCCCGGCTTCGTTTTCTGCAGGTACCATAGCTTTGATACCGAAAAAGGGTGATCGATATAACTTGAACGATAAACGACCGATCAGTATGCTAAATACTGATTATAAGATGTTTACAAAAATTCTTTATAACCGTGTGCAGCCTATGCTTGAGAAATTGTTAGGACCTGGTCAGTCTTTTTTTTCAGGTCTGGTCAGTCTGCCTGTATTGCAAATAATTCATGTGTCGATAATTTGAGACTTCTACGGAATGTGTTCATTAAGTCTAACCGCAGTCGAAGACTAAAAGGAATTTTGCTAAGTGTAGATCTCGAGAAAGCATTTGACAGAGTCGATCATGACTTTTTGTGGGCTATTTTAGACAAGTTTGGTTTTCCCCTGAGTTTTATCGAGTGTCTTTGTAAGCTGTATAAAAATGCTACCTCCAACGTAATATTTAACGGATTCCTAACATTTTCGTTTAAAATTTCAAGTTCGGTGAGACAGGGATGCCCAATGAGCATGGCCTTGTTCGCGTTGTATCTGGAACCTCTAATCAGAATGATACATCAAAATATCACAGGTGGTTTAATTGATAGTGTTATCATTAAAGTAATAGCATATGCTGATGACCTGAATATTTTTATTAGAAACGATAGTGAATTTGATATTATTCTACAGTTAATTAATTATTTTAGCATCTACTCAAAAATCAAATTAAATTTGATTAAATCGCAGTTTTTAAGATTGAATAACTGTGTTGTAGGGCCTCAAATGATTAGAGAATCGAATGAGATAAAAATATTGGGAATTAGATTTTCAAAAAACTTCAAACAACTGATTGATTCGAATTACGATAACCTAATTAAAAACATTAATTATGTTTTATCACTTCACTACAAAAGAAGATTGAACCTTTTTCAGAAAACTTGGTTATTGGACACCTTTATACTGTCAAAATTGTGGTACATGGCACAACTTTTTCCACCTAACAATAAACATATAGCCTTATTAAGAAATACCTGCGGCAAATTTCTTTGGAAGGGTCAGTTTTATAAAGTTGAGCGCAAGGAGTTATATTTGCCAGTATGCGAAGGAGGTCTCTCTCTTGTCGATATAGAATCAAAATCAAAAGCACTTTTCATAAAAAATATTCTTGTAGCGAAAAATCAAGCTATTGCCGATGAATTCAGGCTCATCAAGAAAATAATGCGAGTCTTAAAAAAAATACGCGTGACTGGATTCAGATGGCACAAAGCCTTCGGAATTCAAATTACACCGCATGCCAACAGTTTTACGACTATCTGATTGATTTGCAGAACATTACGATCAAGCAACGAGTTACTAGACCAAATATGCTATGGGAAATATTTTTGAGAATACCAGTCGTAGTTTTTTGTCATGTGATGCTAAGTCAAAGTTGTTTTTAGTAACAAGAGATATTATTCCATCCAAGGTAAGCTCTTCAATCATCGCGTAAGAGGAGTTGATTCTTCTACGTGCAATTCTTGCAGAAGAATTGATACAGTGGAACATATGTGCTTAGCTTCGAATCTAATTTGGGGATGGCTAAATGAAATAATTAAAAACAGATTCAAAATTAATATAAATGACGCTCAAGAACTGCTGTTCTGCGGCATAAGCAAGAGAAATTTCAAGTATAAGGCTGCATTATGGCTAATGGTCGAAACTATGTCGTATTGTCTGGATAAGTATGATACGGGAAATATAAAAGAGTTGCAAAGTAGAATCCGCGAAACGCGTTGGAATAAACGAAAAATATTTGCAATTGAATTTAAACACTTTTTTGACATTTTTTAAAAACAAAAATTGTTATTTGTAACGAAGTTGAATGGAAAATGTATACTGTAGTTAAGTTTGCTTTGTAGAATATATGTTATATTGTTTGAATAAAAAAAATGCATTTTTTGGTTAAAATGTGGTTATTTGTGCAGAAGAGAATTTTTAAAATAATTAAGAAAAGTATCTAGTGATTGCTACTGGACGTCATTGAAATTTCGTTATAGTTATTGTGTATTAGGTGTAGACTTTCAAACCAGGGCTCTGCTAAACTTGAAGCGAAGCGTTTAGCATCGGTTTCGGAACATCTTCGAGACCAATTTAGGGATTTTTTCACTCGCTCACTTAGAAGGCGCGTTGAGGAACGCGGACTGGAGGATGATCAAAGCATGTGGCGTGTTTTCGTTTCGCTCGCTGCCGGATAAACGAATTAGCTGCCATGAAAAAGTTGGGCAGATCTGTACACTAATAGCGGAGAATTTCTTTATTCCATACTCAGGTATTTGGATGCATAACAGGAGAAGGGGAGGAGAAAAAGTAAATTATATTAGAGACATCGAAGCTTATATGATCAAGTAACATTAAATACGGGCCACTAATGCAAATTAGTTTGGAAGTGTAAATACAATTTTATGTCCAATAGATATAACAAAGTATTCATGCGGAGCTTAGTGTTTATAAAGGCGATCTCGGAATGTACGTGTATTACCAGGCATTCTTGAAATGGGTTGTTGGATGAACACTAGAGCTGTCACCTTTCATTTCCAGGGCTAAAAATGTTTGCATCCATATATTACGAAATTTATTAAAGAATGAAAATATAAATAGGAATGGATGCAGATAGATTTTTCCATAAGAGCACTGCCGGCCATCGCGGTCGTGAGTGACTATCAGTCAAACTCGCAAGTTTCTTTTGGTCGCGAAAAAGAGGTAGTTTTCTTGGTGTAATTTACGCAGATCTACAATAAAAAGTAGCAAGAGTGCGTCCCATAGTGCTCACGGTAGAAGTGCATAAAAGTTTTTGATCGAAGGAATAAAATAGTGCTACTTTTTGTTTTTTTTAGAAGAAACGTGTTCGCGGCATTGTATCGCCATTGTGTGATTGAAGGCTCTCATCATACATGGCCTAAAGTGAGTGCCTGTGGCAATACAATGAGCGGCCACATGTGCTACAGTTAGATCACATTCGAGATACCAATAGACGGTATGTCCAGTCCTCACCTACACTAGTGCGCGCGCTTTGAAAAGAGTCTGGATTTACAGGGTGAATGTATATTTAGTTCATGGGAAAAGTGCTTGCGTGCGCGATATTCTGATATACATACAGTGAATTAGTTATTAATAAAATAAAATTTTAAAAATTGAAAAAAAAAACAAAAAAAAAAAAATTAGCTTAGTGATATCTGATAAGTTCTTATTATGGCTAGTGACGAAGAGAAAAGTTTGGGTGACGGGCTTCTAAGTGATTCGCTAGAGTTGTTGCGCTCACCATCTCCGTCGGTAAATCCGCTAGAAGTGTACCAAGTGTTTGATTCGAATGAGGAGGATGATGGTGTTAATATTACCATCAGAGCGCTGATGCCGCCCGCAGTGGTAGTGAAAGAAGAAAAACTAGATCCAATCCAAAATAAGAGTGAAATACCAGACGAAGCTATGGATGTTGACTTAGCTAAGCCGGTTCGTCACGGGCTGTGCGGTTCGGCGCGCAGACGGCTAAGAAAGCTAATGGATGGCGTAATGGTCTACGCTGCGGCCCGGGAGCGGACTAAACTTCCTTTAGCCAGTACCCCAAAGAGGCAGAGGAATGCTGATCACGACCGTTCCAACAACAGCGAAGAAAAGCCGGTCCCAAAAAAGATGTGTGATTACCCACATCGAGAGGTAAATTTGAATGTTGTAAACAACGCGATAGCAACAAATATTCGAAGTGTTGAGTAAACCGCCGGTGAATCTCACAACACGGGGCGTCCTCACCGTTCAAATGTGGTTCAGGGACTAAAACGTAAAGCTTTTCCAGCACCCACGTATAGTGACATTGCCAATAGGGTAAGGGTAGGAATTTTGCCCAAAAATTACCCTGCAATTGAAATGTCGACTAATCAACTTGAAGTGAAGTGAAGTTCAAGAAGCCCTCTTGTTGAAAGTTGTCCAACAAAGACGGGAAGTATTCAAGCCCAAATCTGTCTGTTGTCGGTTTAAGCCAGGGTATTTAGTGCTCACGTGCCAAGACAAAAAAACAGCAATCTGGGTTAAGGAAAAGCTACCAACTTTAACACTCTGGGAAGGAGCTGATTTAGTAGTAGTGGACGAGGACAAAATCCCACGTCCTGACGTGCTGATCGCCTTTCTTCTTTGGAGTGCCAAATATGGCAATCAGATGATTATGTCTCTAATCGAGAGTCAGAACGAAAATCTCTCGATTGACGCGTGGAGAATTTTAAACCGTCATGTGAAGGGCGATCACGTCGAACTTGCCCTTACCGCTGATGATTCTTCGCAGCGCAAATTAGAGGAAAGAAAATTTGTTCTGAATTACAGATATGGGCAGATTCAAATGAAAAAGAAACGCCCCGTTCAATCAAATTCTTCAGCTTAAGACAATCAAAGAAACGTGTTCTAAGATGCAGCAATGGATTCCAATGAAGTCCATCTACAACTACCCGGAACTAGTGGCCTTGGAAACCAAGGTAATAACAGGCCAGAGGAGCCCTATTGTGAAAAAGGTAGTGTCGCGGGGAGTAGTGGTTCAAAACGCCAAGAGCAACCCGCTGGTGATAGAAGACCACAAACCAAAAAACCCAGTGGAAACTACCAAAAGCGGTCTATTCAAGACCGCCTTCAGCAGAATGAACATGCTTCAACATGAAGGTGAGTTTAAACTATATATATATATAAATATTTATAATTAAAGAAAATAATAATAATAATAATAATAAAAACCAATGAATGTTGTTAAATTTATTCAGATAAATCTTCACCATGCGAAGGGTGCTTCAGCGGTGCTCAGCAGAAGATTTTCCAAAGAAAATCTTGACGTGGGTTTAATTCAGGAGCCCTGGGTTAATAATGGGAGAGTACTGGGTTGCTCTCTGCCTAACTGCAATCTTCTGTACGATAGCAGCGATAGGTCTAGAACCTAGAACAGCAATTCTAGTAAACAAAAAGACTAAGTTTGTCCCAATTACCGAGTTCATAAGTAAAGACATAGTTGCGATCATGGTGGAGGTGCCAACGACCCGAGGAAAAACAGAAGTATGCATTGCTTCAGCTCATTTTCCTGGAGACACTGATGCCATTCCTCCTCCACTGATTGAAAAATTTATGAACTACTGTAAAAAAATAAACGCCCAATTTATAATAGGGTGTGACGCAAATGCCCATCACACACTGTGGGGTAGCTCAGATATCAATAAAAGAGGCGAAAATCTGCTGAACTACATTTCGTCCAACAATATTGACATATGTAATAGAGGAAATTCGCCCACATTTATAAATTCTAACCGGAAAGAGGTTCTTGATCTCTCGATCTGCAGTGACCTTTTATCAAGAAAGATTGTGAA
Organism: Wyeomyia smithii; assembly: GCF_029784165.1. Classification (NCBI taxonomy): domain Eukaryota; kingdom Metazoa; phylum Arthropoda; class Insecta; order Diptera; family Culicidae; genus Wyeomyia; species Wyeomyia smithii. The sequence continues at coordinate 148,127,787 of NC_073695.1, forward strand.
CTGGCACGTTTCTGATGAAGAATCACTGTCGGACCACAAACATATCAGGTTTAATTATAAAACCGAACCATTAATTACTGAAAACTACAGAAACCCAAGGAAAACAAACTGGGATCTACCGATTCTATTTAAAGAACCACAATACAATTGAAGATACACCAATAAAAACTTGTTCACAACTAGATAATGCCTCTGATGAATTCGTTGATAAAACTGACTTCATCATATCAAGCTAATTGTCCTGTTCAACATAGATCATCAAGCAGAGATGTTCCTTGGTGGAATGAGATACTAGCAGAATTGAGGAAAAAATCTAGACAATTGTTCAATCGAGCAAAAGTCACTTTAGACTGGGATCACTACAAAAAAGCCCTAACTGCATACAACAGAGAATTGAGGCGTACCAAAAGACAGGACTAGAGACGGGTCTGCGAAGAGATCAATAACGCTCCAACAGCTGCGAGGCTGCACAAAATTCTTTCAAAAGATCATCCAAATGGTCTTGGCAATCTAAGAAAAGAGGACGGCAGCTTTACAGTTGATTCCGCTGAAACTCTGGAAGTAATGATGAGAACTCATTTTCCAGGGTCAACACCCATATCCGGTGAAGTACAGGACTTAGAAGAGGCAGGGCTTTTATGGTCAATTGAAGTCTATTATAAAGCCTGTGAAATCTTCACGCCTGGTAGGGTTGAATGGGCATTGAGTTCTTTTCAACCTTACAAATCTGCTGGAAAAGATGAAATCTTCCCAGCACTACTCCAACAGGGAAAAGAAGCTCTTATTCCCCAGTTAACTGAGCTCTTCAGAGCCAGTGTTACCATGAGTTACATACCAAAAGCCTGGAGAAAGATTCGAGTTGTGTTCCTAAAGTGGGGAAAAGAGACAAAACGACTCCCAAAGCCTTTAGGCCCATCAGTCTCTCCTCTGTTCTATTAAAGACAATGGAAAAAATTTTGGACGACTTTATCAAGTCAACAGTCTTGGTGAAGTTTCCATTGAGCAAAAACCAATTTGCTTACCAATCAGGTAAATCTACAATAACAGCGCTACAAGCGTTAGTTAACAAAATCGAGAAGTCCTTTCAAGCCAAAGAAATAGCGCTGGTTGCTTTTCTCGATATAGAGGGGGCATTCGATAATGCATCCTATAGCTCAATGCGTTCCGCAATGGAAGCAAGGGGCCTGGATAACTGCATTATTGAATGGACAATGGCGATGCTAAGAGATCGAGAAATTTCTGCTGATCTTGGAGGTGCGCAGCTGAATATCAGATCTAATAAGGGATGTCCTCAGGGAGGAGTACTTTCACCCTTATTGTGGTCCTTAGTTGTAGACGAACTCCTTAAAAGGCTAACAGAACTAGGATATGAAGTAATTGGATACGCAGACGATGTAGCCATAATAGTTCGTGGGATGTTCGATGACACGATCTCTAATCGGCTACAAACTGCGCTCAAATCTACTTAAAAATGGTGTAGAGAAGAGGGTTTAAATGTTAATCCCTCCAAAACTGTTATAGTACCTTTTACCAAAAGAATAAAGCTAAATCTAAAACGGCCTATTCTAGATGGTGTTCAAATTCAGTTCGCAGAAGAAGTTAAATACCTCGGAGTAACTTTAGACAAAAAACTGAATTGGAATTATCATCTAGACAAGACTATCTCTAAGGGTACAAATGCCCTTTGGGTTTGTAGCAGAGCCGTGGGAAAAACATGGGGACTACGACCGAAAACAGTCCATTGGATTTATTCGGCAATTGTTCGTCCGAAGATTACATACGCTTCACTTATATGGTGGCCTAAAATTAATGAGGTAATCGCTCAAGCGAAGCTTGGCAAACTGCAGAGGCTTGCCTGTATATCAATAACTGGGGCAATGAAAAGCACACCATCAGTTGCTTTGGAAGCCCTCCTTTGTATGCTACCTTTGCACAAATATGTAAAGCAGCAGGCTGCAAAAAGTGCTCTGATATTTAAACGTTATAATTAGATCTCAGATGGTGACCTTGTGGGACACTTACGAATCCTTAAGGAATTCAGACTGAATTCTGATGTTAAAACAATAGATGATTGGATGACAACGAAGACAAACTATGACATTCCCTTCAAAGTAGTTAAATCAAGCCGCTATGAATGGGAGTCAGGAGGGCCGAGTCTGCGTCCAGGTTCTGTTTTGTTTTACACCGATGGATCAAAAATGGGTGAAAATACTGGAGCCGGGGTGTTTGGCCCTGGAATCAGTAGAGCTATACCAATGGGCCACAGTCCAACGGTATTTCAAGCAGAAATTCATGCTATTATTGAATGTGTGGATATCTGTTTAAAAATAAATTACATATTTGCGAAAATCTGCATATTTTCTGATAGCCAAGCAGCTTTAAATGCACTTAAAGCTTTCACATGTAAATCGAGGCTAGTGTGGGAATGCCTTCTTTCTTTAAGACAATTGGCCAGTAGGAACGAAGTTACTTTATACTGCGTGCCTGGCCATTGCGGCATTGAAGGAAATGAAAAAGCCGACAGCCTAGCAAGAGAAGGCTCAGCATCAAATTTTATTGGTCCGGAACCATTCTGTGGAGTCCCAGAACGCGCTCTGAGGACTGAATTTAGAACTTGGGAAATGTCCACGGTAGAATCAAGCAGGAACGCCACGGATACATCCAGACAAGCTAGAAGATTTATCACACCGAGTGCTGTGAAAGCTCGGATCTTACTAAATCTGAATAAAAAAGATCTTCGGGTACTAACGGGTCTGTTGACCGGTCACTGCCCGAGTAGGTATCACCTAAACAAAATTGGAAAAACTCGATCTACAGAATGTCGTTTTTGCCAATTTGAAACCGAAACTGCTGAACATATACTCTGCAACTGTGGAGCCTTGTTCAATCAAAGGATGTCAATATTTGGAAAAGGGCTACTAGAGCCCCATGAAATTTGGCATTGTGATCCTGGTAAGGTATTAGACTTCATAAAACGAGTCGACCCTAACTGGGATCGGGTATTATGTCAACCAGTGTCCATCACACCGTAGTTGTGATAGGATAATCGACTTATACCAAATCAAACATGGGTCATACAACAATAGTCCTTACTAATGGACGCAGTTGTGTTTCGGCCCTACAGGGAAAAAAAAAACTGCCGGCCAGTGGGAGATGAATTGTAAACACACACACACACACACACGCACGCACACACACATAAATTTATAGTTTTTTTCGCTTATTAGTCTGATTTTCTTCTTTATAAATCTTCATTTATGGTCACTTTTTAGTTTCTTTTCGGTTCCTTTTTGGTCTCTTTTTTCAGACATTTGGTCTCTAAAGTTCCTATTTCCGAGTCACTCAGTCGCTACCAGCTCTGTACATCAAATCCCCGAAACCAGGGTTTGGTAGATACCTTGGGGATGATGCTGTGTAGCCATCTTCCTAATTCTCCCTTATCCCACGAGATCTGCCAGTTGACAAGCGTACTCTGACTTGAAAATTGCAAAATCTCATTGTAGGCAATTGGTCTATCGTAAATATCACCGTTTCTTGCGCCCACCTTACCCAAAGTCAGAGGCGACGCGTGATCAAGTGGCCTACCTTACATTTATCTATACTGCCGGTACCCGGATAACTGTCCCATAATGAAAAACAACATGTTGAGAAAACGGCGATTTAATATTATCTGTGAATTTTCGGATTTCCAGCAATTACATCCAGAACCAATACCCAAAACAGTTTCATGGCACCACAAGTTTATCGTTGAGAACAAAAAACCATGGGTAGAATTGGTTTTACGTTATATAACTTGAAAAAAAAAAAGACGAAATGGGACAAAATATGCGGGTACATTTCAAAAGTACTCGCATATTTTGTCCCATCACATATAAATTCAACCAGCAACCAGCAGTATCATTGGCAACGTAAATTGTACTACAGAGAAACAACATTAGTTTAGTTAATTAAATGACATATTTCTATATGCCTAAAATACTCCGTTGCATACTAATCTGGAGCAAAATTACATGTTTGCAGTTTGTACCACTATGCAGTGGGACTGTAATGCGGGTACTTTCAATATGGGACAAAAACAACTTCAAATTTTTTCCATGTTTTTCCATACAAAAGTATCAATTTTTAATTTTTTCCCAGAAAACATGATAACAATTATGTCGATTCCCGATGATAACTCAAAAGTGACCAAAATCAGTATAGGACAGTTAAGCGGATACCGGCAGTATATGGCAAAGAAATTTTATGGTCTATTATGAGCGCGAACTTTTAGATAATTTTCTCGTACTATAATGACAGGGTGGTTACAATCGGCGCGGATTTGGCGTTTTTTGCGGATTTTGCGTTTCTTGTGGATTTGGCGCGTTTTTAGTACTCCATGGTGCGGATTTCACGGAAAGCCTTGCAACCTTGCTTTCAACAACCTAAAATTCAATATTGAAGGGTTTCGCACCAACTCGGCTGAGTGGTTGGCAGCACCCTCTCAAAATATAATCAAACTTTGTGGGTGCAAAGCAAACTTTGCATACTTTCCTCATTTTTCAGAATATCATCTAGATTAGCATTTCAAAAGGACTGAATTTTTTTATCAATTGTTATATCTGAGAATCACAAGAGGAAGAGAAAAGTTTTCAAGGGATGACTTTAGAGAAATTGTCAGACTTATCATTCAAAATTATTGAAAAACCCAAAATTATCCAGACCCAGCCTTTCTCATTTAAACTTTTATTTGTTAAAATAGATTTACATGAACGCTTCAATCCAATAAATGTATATTCACTCTTTAGGTTCTAAAAAGTTGATGTTGTAATCTTCGATACATATAAAAATGCAGTCCGGTCTGTCTGTCTGATCCATAAAGGCTCGAAAACTACCGAACCGATCGACGGGAAATTTGTATGTAGGGGTTTTTGGTGCCGATAAAGGTTCCTATGATAGTTTGAGACCCCTTCCTCTTCTGGAAGGGAGGGGTCCCATACAAATGAAACAAAAATTTCTGCACAACTCAATAACAAACCAAGCAAACGAAACCGAATTTGGCATGTGGATGTTTTAAGGGATAACAAATATGTCCATAATAATTGGACGCCCCTCCCTTTTCTGGAAGGGATGGGTTCGATACAAATGAAACACAAATTTCTGCACATCTCGAGAACTAATCAACTAAATGGAACCAAATTTGGCAGGTACCGTAGAACGGGGCGAATAGAAACAGTGGGGTGAATAGAAACAAAACTTTCGAACTTGAAAAATGCGATTTTAAGTCTTCGATTACATTTAAAAACCATGCAAAAAATATTTTCTTGGATAGTTCTATAATAAACAAGTCCTGCAAACCCGTTTTTGGGTTAACAGCACTACTTGCGGTTTGCTTAAAAAAATGCAAAATGGGGGCTCAAATTCTGAACGTTTCCGAGTACCAGAAAACTTTATCTGTGGAAGCCATTCTGCTTCACTTAGAGCTTATTCGTGAGATATACTGGGTCGGTAGTTAGGCATTTCAAGTTTTTACGGTGAATTAGAGAATTGCCGTAAGTTATTCATCACCACGTTACCTATGTTTCATGGAAAACTCGCGGTTCTCAGATTAACGGGGCGAATAGAAACAACGTCGTAGTGGCTATTTTTTGTACCAAAACATGTGGATTTGAGAAATGCTATAATGTATTCTATATAAAATGATGTCTGGAACATGTTTTGTGTATTTTCAGCCCATGGTGGTCAGGACTTACCAACAAAAAAGTCCAAAAACGTATTCGCTCCGCCTGTTGCTGTTGAGATTTTACGCAAAAAAACTGTTTCCTTGTCAAGCGGTTACGAAATTTAGAATATACTACTCTGTGATAAATCGGATGTTACCTTTAGACTTTAATCCAGTAGACCAGCACGCTAGTTTCCAAAAACGTGATGAAAGTCTGATTTATCTGCGACATGGACTGACCCGAGAGATATGAATCAAGGTTTCAGTTCCACCAAGACAAAATGTTCCCGGATGTCGTGTCCTAGATGAAACACCGGAAGATGCCAGACCGGTGGAAATGCTTGACCCAACCCCGAGTCCTTCTGTTCCTAATAAGGACCTTAATAGAACACATCAGGGCTAGTAGCGAGTCACTTTTTAGTGACTTTGTCACTATTTTGAGCCTAGTCACTAAAAAGTCACTATTTACGCCAAAAAGTCACTAAAGTCACTATTTTACGACAAAATCACTAAAGTCACTTTTTAGCTTTAAATGTATAAATTAACTATTGTTGTATTGCAACATACTTTAGAAAGCTTGCTTCTCATTTACAGAATATTTGGACAGTTCGGTTTGTAAGGCATTTTTGTTAACTTTTCCATCATAGAAGTTTCATGCCAGGCAATGTTTTCAAATTTTCGATGAGAAATTGAACAGTGCAGAATAGTTACGCACAAATTGTCTAAGAGCTGCAAAGGAATGTAAAGGTTTATTCTACAAGCTACTCGCGTCTTAAACCAGTGCTGTGCGTGAAATTACGTTTGTAGTTTGATTTACTTGTCTCAAATCAACTGTTCCTCCTGGTTGAAGTGGATTCAAAAATTTCGAGCTTATATTGTGCATAGTCGTGTTGAGGTCTCAATTCGTAGGATTTTGCTTTTAATCATCCGAACCTACCGGTGTTTACCAGATACCATTTCGAAATTCCTTAATGATAACCCGTTCTACGCAAATTTGTCCCATGCTCCAGATCAAACAAACGAGTGTTTAGTGGGACGAATTTGATTAGAAAATGTCAAGTGGGTTAAATATGCGTGGAAAATCATTGATGGGACAAACAGGCTTGGTATTGTTTTTGCAGGTTTTCGGAACGAACAATGCTATTTTTAATATATTTGGAAAAACCCCTCCCTTAGTTAGCTTAACCAACTTCAAACGCTTTTCAAAGCTGTCACAGGCGGCACGGATTCGCAGATTTTCTGTATAACCGCTTTACAAGTTGGAGATTTTGTAAAAAAAAGTTTATTGAGTTGAGATCAGGTGAACTTAACGGCAATTTATTTCTATTCAAAAAGTCCCTCGAATTGTCCCTATACCAACCTTGAGTCAAGTTTGCAGTATGCGCTGATGCACCGTCTTGCTAGAACATATAGTATTTAGCTCTGAAGAGTTTTCGAAGACACGGGGTAACGTTTTTTTTCCAAAACTACCGTTTTATAATTGTCATCACGGCAAGTGATTTATTTTCATGTTTCTTATTTGGGAAGAAATATCCCATTGGAAACTATTCTAATTGCAATATCGAGCTAGATACGTTTGAAACGGAGAATAAGAAATGAAAAGTTGCTATAATGTTTACGTAAAGTTTCGCAGGTAAATTTAGCGCTTTTGCTTTTGTATCGCATTCATATGCGCACGACCACACCTACGCATGTTTCGTTCGCGCATGTATCCCGTATTATCCTTAGCGTTGATTAGCAGGATAAGCGAGATGCATCTAAAAATGTATGTATTGGTAAGTATATCAAGTTGTATGAATGAATTTCTGTTCTTGTTTCGCGCATTGATAAAGATAAGTATCTAGCCATTCTTAATGAAGGAAGGAATCTCTTCTCTTTCTTACTCATTGTTAGTATGTATTTTACATTTAAGACAGTGCATTAGATTTAGGTATAAAAAACTCTGTAAATTTCATTAATAAATTCATTCTGTTTGTAAATTCTTTTGTGGAATATAACGATTCAGTTCGTTCACAAAGGAAAGTCCATTCTTTAGGAAACCATAGCGATTCAGTTCGTTCCTAAGAATCAAAAGCAGTCGAAAAAACTACGGTTCATAGTGATTCAGTTCACCCGTAGAAAACTGCAAGGACGTCAGTTGGTATCTGCTTCGGACTCCTGTGCCGAGTCGCAAGCACGAAAATACCAGAGAGGACAAAAGCGTGTTCGGTGCTTGGAAACCGAACTGTAAGTAAAAAAACAAGTAAAAACCGTCGGCACAATAATAAACAGCATTAAATTCGGCGTCTTTGTGAATGAAAATCAGAGGAAGTTTACTCGCTTGCAAATTGCTCCCGAGACCATCACTAAAGCTGTACTCTGCAATCGAGGAACACTCCTTTAGAACTCTGATATGTTGTCTCTTGCTGCTGCCCACATTCGATTGTTTTGTGTAACCAGTCAAACTCCAGGCCAAATAGTTTCTCATCAGAAACAATGAACTCACGAACAGCGAGTTGTGAAAGTATCATTTTCACTCTATCGAGCCTCTTTTTCTAAAAGAATCGGCCAAAATATTGTGGACCGATTCAATAGTTATACTCAGATGGGTGGGAATTACAAACTGAACGTTATCATTTCGCCGGACACGCTTCTCCATAACAGTCACAATTTTACGACTTGCGGCATCCTTGCAGATCGTGGCCGACAGAATTTTCAACGATCCCCCAAAGAGAATGTTTGGAGCCGTTCCTAAACCACGTGGTCATAAAGAGGGTGACGGCGGAGTTTGTCAAAAGACCACGAAAGACCACACACGGAGGTGGGGGGTTAACGAAATGACCACGTGGTCTTTTTTGCTGACTTATAATTTATTGTTGCCACCAAGTCAATAATGAAGCATTTTCATTTCAGAAATATAAAATGTACTGAAAGTTTAAGTATTAAAAAGTTAAAAAAAACAAGCGAATGTTCGGCACTTGACAATTAAAAAAACCACGTGGTTAAAGTCGCAAGGGGGGGTGGGGCGGGGGCAGGGGTTGGCCAAAAGACCACGAAAAACCACGGGGAGGTACGGGGGGTATAAAAAGTGATCAAAATATGACCACGTGGTTTAGGAACGGCCCTTTCCTTGTATTTTTCGATGGTTTAATAAACGAAATCTCGCCTAGCTTCACATGATTTGAGATGTTTGAATATTGTGCAAGGGCAGTCACTGACCAAAAATCGTTTTACTACGACTTTCCGGATTTGTTACATCGCACATCAAGAACTAAATACAACTGACAGACCACCAACACACCAATGCGTATTCGATAGTGCATACATTCGTTCACGTACTTTCATTAACACTTATAACTCGAAAACTTGTATTCGAATATATTGAACAAGGTGTTATTACAACCATTTCAATGCGAAATTATAATACAGATTTTAGTTAAATTTCAAATAAAATTTAATTCATTTTTGGCTCAACAATAAATTTCAAAACCCTCTTTTGTATATTTTTGGTCACTATTTAGTCTCTATTTGGTCACATTTTAATGAAAAAAGTCACTAAAGTCACTATTATTTTGCTCCAAGTTCGCTACTAGCCCTGCATATTCATTCATAAGATAACAAACATGAAGTAATAAACCGAACATTTCCACTATTTTGATATTTTATATCGTTTTCTTGCCTCTCATATCAATAAATATGATGCAATTGTTCTGTTTTCTTCAAATTAAAGCTAGAATTTTCTATCAGAACAAGGAAAACGTATTTTATTGCGAGTGTTTTTATTCGCCCCATTGCGGGGTGAATAGAAACATGTAACATTTTTTCAATAAAACAATGAATTACTTATTTTATTAAAATGGACGTTACACCCTTAATAAAGGGAGGCAAGACTCATGTTTTAAAACTTTTATATTCATTCTATACATTAAGGGAGCTGCGTAGCCGCAAGGTTACAGAGTCCGCTTTGTCAAGCGGACATTTTTTACAACTATGAATTTTCTTTAAATGGTCACCAACGTGTCATTTGTGCGGACTGGGATTCCACTACTCATCAATTGCTCTGAGTTACTAATATGATACGAGCTAACAAATTTGAAGGTTATTCCACTGGAGCTGCTCTTTTAGACATAGAAAAAGCATTCGACAGTGTTTGGCATAAAGGTTCGATTGCGAAATTGCAAACTTTTAATTTTCCAATTTTTATAATCAAAATTTTGAAAAATTATCTTACTGATCGAACTCTGCAGGTTGACTACCGGAATTCAAAATCTGATAGATTTCCTGTCAGAGCAGGTGTGCCTCAAGGTTCAGTCTTGGGTCCAGTCCTCCAGGATGCACAAAGTCATTGTTCTGCGATGACACAAGCATTTCCGTAAAAGGAAAAAGTCTTCATGTCATATGCAGTCATTTGCAGAAAAGTTTAGAAATTTTTTCTTCTTACTTGCAAAAGTGGAAAATCTCTCCCAATGCTTCTAAAACTCAAATGATAATTTTTCCCCATAAGACTAGTGCTTCTATTCTCAAGCCAAACAATAATCACGTTATCAATATGAATGGGGTTATTTTAAGTTGGTCTGACACGGTTAAGCACTTGGGACTAATTTACGACAAAAAAATTATTTTCAAAGAGCACATTGAGAGTATACTAGACCAAGTGCATCAAATATACGAGATGTTTATATCCTCTCATTAACAGGAATTCTGTGCCTCCCCAGCTGGTCTCGAGGTACGATGCTGGGCTAACAAGTCAATAGTCGTAGGTTCGAGTCTCGACTCGGGAGAGACTGTTAGTGTCAATAGAATCGTAGCGCTAGCCCCGCAATTGTCATGTACACTTAACGGTTGGCTGCTAAGTCTGTGTATAGTAAACAGAAGATCAAGTTCCAAATCGGAATTTAGCACCAAGGCTTTGTTTTTTTTAACAGGAATTCTAAACTTTGTTTAAAGAACAAACTTTTGATTTACAAACAAATTTTTCGACCAGTAATCCTTTATGCTGTACCGATCTGGTCAAGTTGCTGTTCAACAAGGAAGAAAACGCTCCAAAGGATTCAGAATAATATTCTGATAATGATTTTGAAGCGTCCTCCTTGGTTTGGTACACTCTAATTACATAGACTTACTGGTCAAAAAATTTGAAGCTATGTCAAATAAAATTATTAACAATTTTCGACAAAAATCGTTGCAATCCTCAATTGCTACGATAAGCTCTCTTTATAGCCAATAAGTTATCAATTAAGTTAGTTGTAAGTTTTCTTCCCCTTTTTGACAAGTAGGTTTAAATCTCTACGAACGATAAGTCCTAAGTGCGAAAGTAAACAAATCCTAACAATTTAAATTACAAATTTCTAACAGTGTTGAGAAGTCACCATTTGTGATTGGACACACATACTCATTACTTACTAGTATTTACCATAAATACTTAAGCTACTAACAAATCCCCCCCTTAAAAAAAAAAAAAAAAAAAAAAACTGCGACCTCTCGCCGCTCTTTCGTCGAGAGAATACTTTGTTCTCTCCGGTACTGGTATAGCGAGAGTGCCTTTTCATGATAATCGTACAGTACCACCCGCATACGTGCAAGGTTATTTTGTACATTTTTTTTGATGAGTTTCATTGTGGCCTGAGTTGAAAATCGAAAATCTTGACTAACGACAATCGTTTATTTTTACATTGTATTTAATGTCGCAAGCAGTACTGTGTATAGCACGTCTGATATGCATTACTCGCAATATTAGGTATAATAAACAGTACGAGAAAAAAATTATTGTCGTTAGTCGAGACACGCTGTTTCCAACTCAACCAAAATATTAAAGTAATTCTACTAACTGGTTGAAACGGTTTCAACAGTCGTGCGGTGTACGATCCAAGAAAATTTGGTAAGCAATGTTCGAATGGTTGAAAGATTTTTAGTTTATTTATTTTATCAATGTTGATTGTGAATTGTTACCTAATTTCTGCTTAAAATCTCTTGAATGCGATCCTGTCTTACCTTGATTTTGATAGATTTATGATCACCTTTTTGTACGGTCATTGAAGCAAAAAAAAAAGATTTTTATGCATATTCAAACTATTGGAGCGAATTGTATGAACGATGCACTGTAAACTCAATGTAGGATGGAACAGCAAGAAATGAGAGCGAAAGCGTGGGCTAGGATTTGCAGCAAATTTTTGTTCGAACTTGCATATATGTTCTGTGATAAGATACATGAAGTAATAAACCGAACATTTTCGCTATTTGAATACTTTTAACTTTTTTTGCATCTTAAATCAATAAAAATTGATGTTCTTTTTCTTTTTTCTTTGGAGTAAAATTCAAACCTTTCATCAGAACATGGAAAACGCAGTTGACTAATGAGTGTTTCATGCAACATTTATTTCAATGAAGGAATGGATTATTTATTGATTGAAATGGTAGTTGCACCCTTGATAGGCGTAGCCTGGACCCATTTTTTAAAGCTTTTACTTTAGTTCTAGCCATTACGGTACGTTTTAGACACTGCAAAGTATATCGGAGACTGTTTCTATTCGCCCCGTTTCACGGAACTAGAAAATATTTTGGGGATCTGCTGCACGCGTAAATGTTTCAGGATTCCACGGGTTTCTTCCATCGTTGATTTATCGAAAAAGAGTATAATTGGAAGTATTTATCAAGTTGAAGTCCAATCGTGATGTGTGCGGAAGGATTTATACTTTGGGACATGTGTGTAGCGCTAGCTAGAGCTTTACCAGGACCTGTGATCACTTAGAAATGAAACACACGATGATTGATTTTATTAAGTTACAATTTTGCTTAAATATTAACCTGTGTAACTCAGAGCGGGAGACTCTTCTCCTCCGACCTGAGTTATCGCCTATCTAGCGGTTCTATTCTAACCTATAGTATTTATTACTCTGTTTCGTTTTCGAGTTGAATTTTAGTACATATTATTATACCGCGGGCGTTATAGAGCGCGTGCATCGGAGCATGTGTGAGAGCGTACGGTATTTGTTCGCGCGTTAATTGTGAGTATCCGAGAGCGCGCAAGCTCTCGGTACCGTGCGCAACCGTGAGCGCCTAATGGTAACCGTGAGTGACGCTGTGCCTCCGGCTTCTGTTTTGATTATAGTTAAATTGAAAAGGTAAACATCGTGTGACTTGCTCGTTAGGATATTTACATTTCGTAAGCCACCGATCGTTCGACGCTTTATAACTAGAACGCGTGGTTATTGATTTTCAACGACTCATAATAAGGATGTTTTGTTCTGTTCGGCTGAGTTTATAATACAAAAATGCCTTGATGTCGTTCTGTTCAGCCAACAATTCATAATAAGGATGCTCTAGAATGCTATGTTATTGCAAGGTGTTTCCTGCGAGTTAAGTGAACTCTGCGGCAAGCTAATGCTCTAGTTCATGTTAAAATTGTTTTGATTCTCTACAGTATTGAGTAAGCTCGGCAGCAAACTATGGTTTCTAGCCTGAATTCTGATGCATCGTGACGGAACATTGGGTAATCTTCGCGGGGTGTGACGTCACATCTCCCCACTCTCCCGAGGTGGTTGTTATCGCGATGAGATAACGGCCTAATGCCTAGTTATGTTGGCTTTTTTTGGTGCGTCTTATTTACCTAACATTTTCTTCTTTCTTTTTTTTCTTTACTGTTTTGTACAACATATTACATACACTTATTCGGCCCCCCTACATCTCATATCGGCTGCGTACTGGTGCTTGCTGCTTGGTTGCCGAATTTGGACCTGGGGGGAGTGTCCGGCGGTGGAGGTATTCGTCGCCTGGTGGTGTCGTCATCGGTGTAGTCGGTCGAATACCCGGAGCGCCGTGCACGCCGTCATAGTGGAGGCTCGCCCGGTCTGCCGCGTTCGAGTTTGTGTTTGTGTGAATTCCTTCTTTGGCGGGGGTTCCGCCCTGCGCCTGCCGCGTTTGCTTTCCCACTTGCGCACTCTCCATACTGCGCATGCAGCTGGGTGCCTGGTTGATGCTATTTTACGTTGGGTTGCCCCTGCTATATTATTACGGGGTTCAATAACCTTAGGTAATCCTTACTTGGCGTATATTCAAAGCTTGGCCAGTGGACTCTTTGGGGGCAGTAGAATGTCGGCTGATTTCGTAAGCTTGATCTACTTTTGTCTCAGGGTAGTGTACCCTGCGTTGTTTTTCTTGCGGTGTTTACTCTTGCAATTTTTTTGTTCGTTTGATGTGAAATGCAAACATGAATTTTGCAAGTCGAGAGCGAATACCCAGGCTGTTGCCCTTTTGATTTCCGTTGATGATTTTACGTCGATTGGCAATCTCCCCATGAAGGAAGTTTTTCAATGCGTAACTAATGCTGTCTCGATTAGTCTGAGCTAAACCAGATCGATAACTGATATCTGGTTAGCTCTCGCCCCTTTTTGTTTTTATTTTGTCTGGGATCTGCGTTGAATTGGCGGCTTCGCCGCGTTCGTAATTCCTCCCTTGGTTTAGAAACTGGAGGCTGGTGGTTGTTCTCTCTTCGATACTGCTCGGAATACCTCACCCGCCATCGACTCCCACCATCCGGTCTCCCCTTAGCGCCAACTGCTGTCTTCTGGCGACTCGGTGGCATCTCCTCGTAGTCTGTAGAGTCCGCAATCGTTAATTCGCTCATCTCGTCGTTCGGCTGCTTGGTGTCTTTTTTCATCTTACGTGCTAACCCTGCTAAGCAAGTGGTGCATATATTTTTTGCTATCATTTCATCAATTCTTTTTTTTTGTTTTGGTAATTTTTTCCACTTGCTGTCTAAAATTAATTCACTCGCGTACGGGCTTCTTACATTCTATTTTCTGTTCTATCTTCTACTTACAATCTATGCCCGTAATTTTCTCGATTTTTAACAATAATGTTACCGTTTTCCCCTACTGAATGTGTACAATATTTGTCTTTGAAATTCATATCTATCAAAGTATATAAAGAGTTACAGAATTATCTTTAGCGTTAAATTTGACGCATTTACCGCGAGAATTCAACCATTTTTTTTCGTTTCATAGATCTTACCGGCGTGTAAATAAATCTGTCCGTTTCTTTTTTCAATGTATGATAGGGCATATACCCGTTTGTTTAAAAACGAAATCGTCATTTCGCTAAAAATATGCGCTCATATCTGATTTACAATATAACATCTCTCTTTTTTTTTATTCTTTTAGTCATTTGTTATCTCGTTCTAACTTTTCTTATCAAATAATCGTCTTCACATCATCTGTCTTTTAAGTCTTTGAGTACCGGTCTACTCTCGTATCAGATTTCATCATAATTTATCATAATAAGTCATTCTTTCATCTCATTATCTTGGAATAACCTCTCGTCGGTTATACGTTTCTCTCATTCTCTCTGTCTTGTTTATTAACATTTTTTTCTTGTTTTTAACTAAAAAAAAAACTGTCTTAATTTCGTCATCACAAAAACTCTCGCTATTCTTTTGTCTTACTTTCGTCATCTTGTCTATACCGCCGTACTTAAGTTCTACTTACACTTCACCAAGAATGCAGTTACCTGCATCTGCCTCTCCCCCTACCCTCCGAAGGTGCGACTACCTGTTGCTAGTGATTCCTGTAAGATAAGAAGGTTAGTAAAAAGTAGAAAGAAAACCATCTCACACACTCAATCATTCTGGGTTAGCTACACCCGTCTCCGATTTCTCTCATCTGCAATCATCTCAATTATTCCGGGTATGCTATTCCCGTTGTCTTCGTTCACAAATTCTTATTTTCTAATAGCATAGTCAGAATCTCGAGCGTGGTAGTCTTTCTCTTCGTTTGGTTGGTTCAGCCTCCTTTCCAAAGAAAACTCTCCCTCTATTTCTAAGAATAATGTCTTGTCACTGTTAATTCTTTTCGTTCGCTATTTTTTTTTTTCTTCTTTTTTAACGTCAAAATTGTCCTGCTTCATCTCTTTATCCCGCCATACTGTCACCACCGTGTAGCGCTAGCTAGAGCTCTACCAGGACCTGTGATCACTTAGAAATGAAACACACGAAGTCCTGTACACGAGCATTCGGTTCGCGGAATCACCTCTTTTGGATGATAGATAAAGATGATTGATTTTATTAAGTTACAATTTTGCTTAAATATTAACCTGTGTAACTCAGAGCGGAGAGATTCTTCTCCTCCGACCTGAGTTATCGCCTATCTAGCGGTTCTATTCTAACCTATAGTATTTATTACTCTGTTTCATTTTCGAGTTAAATTTTAGTACATATTATTATACCGCGGGCGTTATAGAGCGCGTGCATCGGACCATGTGCGAGAGCGTACGGTATTTGTTCGCGCGCTAATTGTGAGTATCCGAGAGCGCGCAAGCTCTCGGTACCGTGCGCAACCGTGAGCACCTAAGGGTAACCGTGAGTGACGCTGTGCCTCCGGCTTCTGTTTTGCTTATAGTTAAATTGAAAAGGTAAACATTGTGTGGCTTGCTCGTTAGGATATTTACATTCCGTAAGCCACCGATCGTTCGACGCTTTATAACTAGGACGCGTGGTTATTGATTTTCAACGACTCATAATAAGGATGTTTTGTTCTGTTCGGTTGAGTTTATAATACAAAAATGCCTTGATGTCGTTCTGTTCAGCCAACAATTCATAATAAGGATGCTCTAGAATGCTATGTTATTGCAAGGTGTTTCCTGCAAGTTAAGTGAACTCTGCGGCAAGCTAATGCTCTAGTTCATGTTAAAATTGTTTTGATTCTCTACAGTATTGAGTAAGCTCGGCAGCAAACTATGGTTTCTAGCCTGAATTCTGATGCATCGTGACGGAACATTGGGTAATCTTCGCGGGGTGTGACGTCACATGTGATTAAAATACACAGTCATAAAACGGGTTTGAGAATAAGGTTCAACAAGCCTATCGAAATTTTCAATTACCAAGGGGTTGAACCCTCACATTTGAATACGAGTAGCCAGATCACAGAAGCGGTCTTTTAATGGGAGAATGCCCGCCAAAATTTTCAAACTCATCGTATGGGTCGAAAGCATGCAACTTAAGGCTATACGTGAACAACGATCATGCTTGATTAAATCGGTGTTTGAAGCGGCGCAAGGAAGCAACACTCGTACTCAAGCACCGATCATATCGTTGTTTGCTAAAGCCTTATGAGGTTTCCTGGTTGGGCTCCCCACCATGATCCAGTTATCGTCCGAAGAAAATTCACTCTTTGTTGGCATTTTTTTTATCAGATATCTAATATGACAGCCCCAGGTGCATTTCGAGTCGAACCAGACGCCGAGATATTCATATACCAAAACCTGAGATATCGTTTCATCCATCATCTGTAAGCGGAGCTGAGCAGACTCGTGCTTGCTAGAAAAAACTACTATCTCAGTCTTCTTCGCAGATAATGCGATACCTAACTGTAGAGCCCAAGCAGACAAATTGTCCAAGGTATCCTGCAGCGGTTCTTGCAGATTGGCAGCTCTGGCTCCTGAGATAGAAACCACACTGTCATCTGCAAGTTGTCTTTTTTTTTTGTTCATGCAACATTTATTTGACACGGCTAGGGACGTTGCGATACCATCGATACTAACACAGAATCGATCCTTCTGCCTCCGATACTTGAATATTTGGTATCGATGTTTTACCAGTGACACTTCAACAATATCGATACACACCGCTCAGTATCGAAACAAAATCAAAACAACCTAAAGATATTAACCGAACACCACCCAATATGGGTATTTCTGGAATCGAATGGAATGATGCCAAGAGACCAGAAATCAACTCAAGACGTTTTTTGCCTTTCTACTAGGAAGGTATAGCAATCACTGAAAAAACTAAAGGTATAAAAGTGCTCCAGAAGGCCGAATGTCGTATATCAGTCAACTTAGTTCGACGAGCTGAGCATTTTCTGTATGTATGTGTGTATGTGTGTGTGTGTATGTGCAGCTTTTTTTTCTCACTCACTTTTCTCAAAAATGGCTGGACCGATTTCCATAAAATTAATTGCAAATGAAAGGTGTAGTAACCTAATAGGTTGCTATTTAATTTCATTGTAATCGGATTTTTGGTTTAGAGGTTATGTATCAAAATGTAAAAATCACGAAACATCAATATCTCAGAAACTACACGGGCTATCTTCAGAACTCTTAACTTATAAATTTCATAAATATGGTTCAAAAGTTATGTAAAGAAATGTTTTCCAGAAGCTGTTTAAACTCACTCACTTTTTTCAGAGATGGCTGGACCGATTTTCACAAAATTAGTCTCGAATGGAAGGCCTAGCTGTCCCATAGATTGCTATTGAATTTCACTGTAATCGGTTTGTAACTTTGTCCGTTATTTATAAAAATGTCAAATCACGTTATAAAAGCAAAGCAAATACCAAAGACTGCTTAAACTCACCTACTTTTCTCAGAAATGGCTAGACCGGTTTTCACGAAGTTAGCTGAAAATGAAAGGTCTAGTGGCCTCATAACATCCTATTGAACTTTATTGTAATCGGATTTTAAATTTAGGCACCGTGTATCAAAATGTGAAAATCACGAAATTTCATTATCTCAGAAACTCAGAATCGCTGCCGCTTGATCGGAATTGATTCACTTGAGCACCGTCGCCGATTGCATCAAGCTGTGTCTATAGCCAAGTTACTCCATGGAGAAATCGACTCACCGAAGCTTTTGTCTCTCATGAACTTTCGTGCATCACAATGCGCTCTGCGTTCAACTGGATTTCTGCAGACCCCTTTTCATCGCACATCGTTCGGTTATAATGAGCCCGTCACCGCCTGTGTAAGAGCTTTAGCTTGTGTTGAGCACTTGTTTGACTTCAACGAATCGATGAATAAATTCGTGCAGAAGATTAAAAGAACGAACATTCAATAAACTTAAGGGGTTATATACCTTTTTAGTTTTCAAAAAAACCGAAATTTTTTTTATTGTATTATCTTCAAATACAACATCTTGAGAACATTTTCACAAATTTTCATAAAGATCTGAGCAATAGAAAGAAAGTTAGAGCGATTTGCAGCGCGCCTCGCCACGGCCGCATAAACTAAACTTGAAACTTTACACGCGATTATCTCGGAATAGTGTTTCCCGAAAAATGACTTTGCCGTGATCCTGATTGCGGGAAAACTACTGAACCGATTTCCTTCATCTTTTTTTTTTTTAAATTTTCGTTATTAAATTCGCCGGTCCTTGAACGACCGCTTTTTGAAACATACAGTTACATTTTGCTGCAAAAAAAAAATTTATGCAATTTTTAGCGCTCAAAACGTGCATTTTCTGGGAAAAACGTTTCCGTTTGCAATGAAAACAAAATACTCATAAAAGCGATCGTTCAAGGACCCGGCACACTTCTAGACTAATGAAATAATGAGTTTTTTGATTTCGGTTGACACGCTGAGTCTCTATCAGGATCACCGCAAGCCTCTGCAAAAAAATAGCGTTTCGGAGAAACGGTCATTACTCCAGTAATAATTGGTATATCTCAAAATCAAACGTATTTTGTTGTTGTTGATAAACTGTACTTTCAGAAAAATACCCCTTTGATGCAATGAAACTGGTGCTATGCACTTAAAAATAGATTCAAACTTTCCTAATTTTTCTCGACCAAAAAGGTATATAACCCCTTAACTCAAATATTGTAATATTTATTAAGACATTGGTCAGATAAATTGTAGAAATAAATAATAATAAACTAAACAACCAATTCAAACTAAACTTGTGCCAAATGAACGGCCTGTCTTGAAAATCCTTAACTAGTGATTAAACATGTGGTTCAAAATTATGTATAAAAGATATGTATAAAAGAAGGAAATCACGTTTTGAAAAGAAACAAATTCCAAAGACTGCTTAAGCTCACTCAATTTTTTCAGAATGGTTGGACCGATTTTCACTAAATTAGTCTCAAATAAAAGATCTTGTTGCGCAAAAAATCCTATTTAATTACAACAACAATATCGCACGCTTAGCCTTGGGGCTAATAGCGGTCTCGATCAACAAGATTAGTTGAGAGAATTCGTTATCGATATTGTTTTTTGGCACATTTTGCATGTGTAGGATAAGTACAACGATACACCGTGCCCCAGTGCTGAGTCGAGAAAATTTCCAGCTCGAAAAGATCCTCGACTCGATCGGGAATCGAACCCGATATCCCAACCGTGTGGGAGAGCTAGCTGACCGACATCGCTAACCACAGAGCCACGGGGACCACCCTATTTAATTACACTGTTATCAAATTGGTTGGTATCAAATTGTAAAAATCACAAAACTTAATTAGGTATCACAGAAACTACACAACCGATCTGAACATAGTTGGATTCAATGAACCAAATAAACTTGTCTTTAAAACCATCATAATGTTTAAGCATGTTGTTTAAAAGCTATGGAAAGAAAAGTGGCTCGGAGACTGTGTAAACTATAGCAACGATCAAAATATGTAACCTCAACATTTTTCAAATTTGATATTGTACTATAACCTGATTGGGCAGAATTTGGCCATTTTAGGAAGTATTCCGGCAACCAGTGAAGTAGTCAGGGAGACTGCGGGTTCAAGTCCCGTCTGGATGCAGTATGTTTTTCCAAATCTGTATCATATTTTCAGTTCACTTTTTTTCGCTTTTCCGGCTGCACACACTGTCTGCCTTTAATGAACTTGAATGTTAACGGGTAGAGGCCGTTGTTGAAGATAGAAATAAAATTAAAAAAAAAAAAAAAAAGATAGAAATAAGTTCGAAAAAATTTAGCCCTACGGAGCACCTTCCGTTGTTGTGTTGCACTCGCGTGCATGACTCAGACTGGCTTTGGTCTCTTTTTTTTTGACTAAATTTTCAATGTATTTCTGATTTGTTAATTGGTAATTACAATAATTTTACAATGCAAGTGTTTTGCTTCAATGCATTTTAACTTTGGTATCTCTTCATTTTTGATTATGTTGCTCATTTGGCTAAAATTTTGCACTGCCAAGGTTTCCAGGTTCGCGAGCTCGTGCACCTCGCTTGTTCTTGTCCAGGGGGGAAGGTTGAGGATAATTTTTAAGGCTTTGGTCTCGATCACACAGGTCTATAAGAGTTATCAGCGTCAGCTGACTCTCCTGTGTGTGATCAGGGTTGCCACATTCAAATCTGTATTTTTCTTTGAAAAAATCTGAGCATCTGTATCTGAATCAAAAATATCTGTAAAAAAATCCGTAGGTATTGTCTAAACATAAAAAACTTTGCATTTTTCAAGTTTTTATGTACATATTCAAAGTCCATTTCTGAGCTAAAACGTGCGCGGAATTGAAAATATATTCAATTCGCTTAAGATTTAATGCATTCAATTTGGAGTGTCCATCAAAATTTATGTCAATTTGAAAAATCTGTAAATCTGTACTTTTTGACGAAATTCTGTATATACAGATTCTGTAACGATACTCCGGCCCAAAAATCTGTAAAATACAGATTAATCTGTTATGTGGCATCCCTGTGTGTGATGATTCCTTTGAGTCGCATAAACAACGCCTGCACAGCAGTGTGTGGTTAGGGGTGAGCAATAGAATAAGTTTGCAGTGGATTTTTCGCGTGATGTATATGAAACATATTTGTTTCATGGTATTTGCATGTGTAAGTGTTAATGTACGCTCATATGTGTGTGAATGTTAGGTTTTGAATGGTCGATATAATTGTGTTGGCTATCAGAAATTCGTTATTTAAAGTGGAAAATAAATCCAGCAGAAATTTTCAAACCGGTTTTTTTTTTCAATTGGGAGTGTTGTGTATTCTAAGACTGGGTCTCACCACTAGGTGGATTAATTTGGGTTTTTGCAATACAAGATGGTGAATTTCGGTTTCCAGAAATCACAGAATACTACCAAAAATAGGTATTTTCGTAATCGCAGGGTGGCCACTCGAAATCAGTTTTCGATTCTCCGTTTTTTCCCGGTTTGCTTAGTGATATTTATTAAGTTTTCCCGGCGTTTTATTGAAAAAGTATGAAAAAAACGTCAATTTACTCATACTTATTTTTGTCCTTGCAAAAATAGTGTTAGAAAACTATGAAAAATATTTCTCCTTCGTCGCTTTTAGCTGTCGGCTGTCAAGTCGCATCTGAGTTTGCAATGCTTCTATATTAGGGTGCCAGTGGAATGTATGGAAAAAAATTTAATCATCGAACCTCGTTTTGCGTCAGAGATTAGAAGTTGTGTCTCTTCGAAAAAAGCCCTCATGCTAAATCTCTGATATCGAAAAAAAGTGACCAATAGAAAAATGCACATGAAATCGTCGAAATTAATTTTTTAATGGCAAATGTCGTAGAAACGCCCTGCAAACCCTGCTATAACCAAAAGGCTTCTCAGTCTCAAGCGTGGTGAGCTACGTCTCTACACGGGAGTTATTACCGGACACTGGTGGTAACCTGAAGAACATCGGAATTGTCGGATGTGATAACTGTCGCTTCTGCAACCTTGCAGTTGAAACGTCCGCTTGTCTGATTTGTCATTGTGAAGCCCTTTTTCGGGCGTTACATTTTAGCTCCATATCAGGTATGGAACTCTAATCCCAAAAAGGTTGTGAATATAATTGACTATGCGATATCAAATTAGGGCACAGCATTACTACCAACCAACCCTACTCCATCAATAAGTACAGGCACCTCCTAATCTGTGTGCAGCAATCAGGGCCTGCCACAGAAGATAATCAGTATGACGGTCGCAGTGGCTCTCTTGGTGCCAATGCCCTTCGGGTATACAAAAAAACGCATTAAACGTCGAGATCTATGTTGTTATCTGAGAACATTTTTTTAGAAAACCTTCGACATCCTTGGACTCAATGGAATATATGAGTAATTTTTTTTTCAAGGTCCGTAAAATAAACTCAGCCAACAATTCGAAAAAAAATTTAAAATAACGATAAACTACGGAAGTTCCGTAATTCGTGTTGAAAGAGACGCGTGAACAACCACACCAAAAACTGCATTGAAAGCGATTTTACTATATTTCTAAACGAAATCATGATTGTCTTCAGTTATTCGATAAATATGAGTTCCTTTTTTAAAACACTATGCAATACATTATAACGAAATCGTCTTGAAAACTCTAAAATATATAAAAAAGGTACTCCATCCTTTAAGTTTTCAAATGACATCTATTTTACATCATCAAAATGGAAATTTTTTGTTCCAATGAATATTTTTTGTTAGTCTGAAAAATTAATTAGCTACAACTCGTCTATAGACAGAGCCGGATTTAAGAGGGGCCCGGGCCCCGGCCCTCACATTTTTGGGGCCCCCACAAATCGAGAAAAACTTTTTTCTTTATCAAAATAGAGATTCAATTAAAAGTTCGGTTTACAGCAAATCAAAATTTGAACAGACCATTTCAATCTGAAACTTTCCTTCATTTTTATTTTTTCGCGAGCGCCAATATCACAACTACATCCATGAGGGTTTACCTTGGATAGACCATTTTTCGAGACGTTTCTGAACCGAGCCATTGGCATCCCTATGCCGAGTAACAGTGAATGACAATGAACTCATGTCCTGGGCTCGCATATATCAAGATGGCTTGACAAAATATTTTTTTTTAATTCTTTTATCACTAATATTCAGTGGTTGATTTGTGAGTTCGAAATCCAATTTGTGGTTAAGTGGTTTCCGAGAAATTTTCAAAAAACGGAGTCAAGCCATCTTGAAACATGATTTTGCTTCAAATGAATCGGACAACAATGATATATACATCAATCAAAAGCTTTCAATTTGTGGTTCACGAAAATGTAATTCATAATTACTAGTTTTTGTACATAAAATTGTGTTTTATTATTCACAAAGTTTTACGTTTTGTTTATTTGTTGTTGACGCTGCTGGCCGGTAGCGGCGTTGGCTGCTTGCGGTATTTGTCACTGCTACACTGAGCGTGCGTGTGGGGAATATGGTAAATATCGAGATTTGGGGAAATAATTGGCTCCTATCGGTGAAAATTAAATAAAACAGCTTTATTTCGCGTAACGCGTTTCGGTCTACTATTCTTCGACCATCATCAGACGCAAATGGCTGTGTGCAACCTATCGGTCTTGTCTGACTAAACTATACTCTAGAGTATAGTTTAGTCAGACAAGACCGATAGGTTGCACACAGCCATTTGCGTCTGATGATGGTCGAAGAATAGTAGACTGAAACGCGTTACGCGAAATAAAGCTGTTTTATTTAATTTTCACCGATAAGAGCCAATAAAACAGACAAGTAAACGTTCACGGTGATTAATCTAACCAATTTGGGGAACTAAGCCAACACACTTGCTATTTCAGGTAGCCAACCAGGCGCAAAATGAATGTGTGTAAATTTGTTGGTAAAAAGGATACTGGTAACGAAAATGTACTTTCAAAGGAAAGCAATCCAAATTCGACGGATTATTTTTCAGAACCAGTAGCAGAGCCGAAATTACAATTGTGTGGGTCCGGGGCCCAGTCTTGTGTGGGGGACCAGAATAAACTTTATTCATGTTTGAGATCATAACAAAAGTTTGTCAGAAATTTTCAAAACATCTTTTTATAAGGTGTCTTCGCTGAGAATTTATCAATTATATAATCAACAATCAATTCGCTAACTCACAATGCCAAATTTGACAGCCCTACTTTTTTCATATGCAACCTATTTTTAATTAGTTTCAACTTCGAAAAAGGCTACCCCAGTTGCATTCGAAACAATTAGACTCAAATAAATACGCAATGCAATTTTAGTTTAGCATGCATTTTGCAAGTTTGCTATTCAAATGTAATGCAAAGGAAATATTCACTAGACTCTGAAACTACTTATAGAAAGCGAGTTTGATTATTGGGGATCAGACTTTCAAAATCCATTATTAAATGAGACAAGTTTATTTTTCTTGATTTGTGGTGGTCTCAAAATGTGGGACCTTCCTAAATCCGGCCTTTTGCAGGTCTGTAAAACCTGCACACGGACTCTGAAAATCTGCATTTTGCAAAGCACATCTGGTATCCCTGATTCGGACAAGTGAGCAACAGTAATGCATCAAAAAAAACCTAAATTAATCCACCTAGCGGTCAGACCCAGTCTTTCTCATTCGAACTTTTCTTTGTAAAAATAGATTTACATGAACGCTTCAATCTAATAAATGTATATTCACTCTTAAAAAATATTGATGTTGTAATCTATACATATAAACATGCAATCCGGTCTGTCTGATCCATATAGGCTCGAAAATTACCGAACCGATCGGCGTGAAAATTTGTATGTAGGGGTTTTTGGTGCCGATAAAGGTTCCCATGATAGTTTGAGACCCCTCACTTTTCTGGAAGGGAGGGGTCACATACAAATGAAACATAAATTTCTGCACAACTCAACAACAAACCAAGCAAATGAAACCGAATTTGGCATGTAGATGTTTTAAGGGGTAAAAAATATGTCCATAATGTTTTGACACACCTCCTTCTTTTGGAAGGGAGGGATGCCATACAAATGAAACACAAATTTCTGCACATCTCGAGAGCTAACCAACTAAATGGAACCAAATTTTAGTGGTAAAAAAATATGTTCCATAATCGACCTCAGGCAACATTTTGGATTGTAAGATGGCAACTTCCGGTTTCTGGAAATCAGCCTGAAATGGACGATTCCCATTGAATATGAGTATTTCCGGAACCAGAAAGATGCACAGGAGCTAAAAATAGATCACAGACACAATCTTGAATTTTAAGATGGTGATTTCCGGTGTCTGGCCAACAGCCGGAAATTACCAAATACCATTTAATATGAATGTTTTCGGAACCAGAATTACGCCCAGATGACAGAACTTGATTTCACAGGCAATTTTAAAGTTCAAAATGACGACTTTCGGTTTCTGAAAAACAGCCCAAAGTGACCAAATACCACCCAATATGAGTATCTCCGGAGCCAGAATGTTGCAAGAACAGCACTATGGGTTGTAGAATGGCAACTTGTGGTTTCTGGAAAACAGCCAAAAATGGCCGATTTCCGTCTGACATGAGTATCTCCGGATCTAGAATGATACACAGCAGCTGAAATCGACCACACATCCCATTTTGGATTCTCGGTTGACGACTTCCGGTTCCTGGGAAACAGCCGAAAATGGTCGAATAACACCCAATATGGGTGTTTCTTCAACCAGAATGACGCTCAGAGGCTAGAAATTATCTTAAATACCATTTTGAAATCCAAGATGGTGACTTCCGGTTTGTGAAAAACAGCCTAAAATAACCAAATACCATCCAATATGAGTATCTCTGAAACTAGAATGATGCAATGAGCTAACAATTGACCTCAGGCACCATTTTGAATTGCTAAATGGCAACTTTTTGGAAACAGTCGAAAATGACCGAATAATACTCAATATGAATATTTCTGTAATCGAGATGATGCAGGGAAACCAAACATTGACCCTGGACACCATTTTGAATTCAAAGACGACCACTTTTAGTTTCTGGAAAACATCCAGATAACTAAATACCTCCCAAAATGGGTATTTCCGGTGTCAGATTGATGCTAGAGAATCTGCTGAAAATGACCGAATACCACCCAATATGAATATATTCAGAATTAAGGCGATGTACAGAAGCCAAAAGTCGAGGATATTGTCATTTCGATAAACCCAATCATTTCAAACGATTTGTTATTTGACTTTGATCTTATCCTATGGCCGATTCGCCGTGCATTTGCAGACTTTTAACACATCGCAAGGAATCAATAAATTTGGAACGTTCAAATAGTACGATACCACATTTAAATTATGTTGAGGCCACATATATCGATCAAAGCAGGTATAGTTTTAAATAGTCTTTGAATTTCTTTTCTTTCCATAACTTTTGAGCCACATATCAAATCGTTATGAAGTTTGTTATTTGTAAGTTCGAGAGATGATTCGTTCGTATGACACTAGTTATGTTCAAATAAGTCATGTAATCTTTGAGATAATAGACTTCCGTTGTTTTATTAACAATTTAATACATAACGGTTGCTTAAGTTTGATTATAATCAAATGAAATGGGAACGTATAGGGCAGCCAAACTTTGGAACCACGTGTTCAATCATAACTCTTCAGTTAACCCTTAGCCTGCTCATCTCATAATAATATCGATAATATTGATCAAATCGGTTGTGTAGTTTCTGAGATAATGAAGTTTCGTGATTTTCACTTTTCGACACATTACAGACAAAGTTACAGTCCGATTTTAGTTAAATTCAATAGGATGTTTTGAGGCAGCTAGACCTCTCATTTGACTTTAATTTAGTGAAAATCGGTTCAGCCATCTCTGAGAAAAGTGAGTGAGTCCAAGTAGTCTTCGGAATATGTTCCTTTGCATAGCTGGATTTCACATTTTTAAACATAACAGGCAAAGTAATAGTCCGATTGCAAAACAAATCAATAGAGTCTTATGGGGCAACTAGTCCTTCCATTTGACACTGATTTTATGAAAATCGGTTCAGCCATCTCTGAGAAACACGAGTGAGATTAAACAGTCTTCAGAACACGTTTACTTTCATAACTTTTGAACCACAAGTTCAATCTTCCTAAAATTCAAAAGTTAAGAGTTTTTTAGGTAGCCCGTTCATTTGAAATCAATTTTGTTCAAATCGGTTGTGTAGTTTTCGAGATAATGATGTTTCGTGATTTTTACATTTTGATACATAACCTCTAAAATAAAAATCCGATTGCAATAAAATTTAATAGGGTCTTATGGGACAACAAGACCTTTCATTTGCAATTAATTTCATGAAAATCGGTCCAGCCATCTCTGAGAAAAGTGAGTGAGAATAAAAATCTGCACATACACACACACATACACACACACACACACATACAGAAAATGCTCATCTCGTCGAGCTGAGTCAAGTGATATATGCCATTCGGCCCTTTGGAGCACTTTTATACTTTCGGTTTTGCAAGTGATTGCTATATTTTTCTAGGAGAAAGGCAAAACTTGTGTGTTATTTTCTTCTGCTTTACCTCCCATGCGCGCTGGTTCTATTCAAATGGTGTGTTGGTATGTGTCATTCCAAGAGAATCCGAACTGAACTCTTAAAAAGGTAGTTGTGATATTGGCGCTCGCGAAAAAATAACACTGAAGGAAAGTTTCAGTTTGAAATGGTCTGTTCAAATCTTCTTGCTGAACATCGAAATTTGAATCTCTTTTTTTTTTGATAGAAAAAAAGCTTTTTCTCGATTTGTGGGGGCTTAAAAAATGTGAAGGCCCGGGTTGCACAGTGGGGCGACTCCATACAAATGCTTACCAAGCAAAAAAATGTCTCAAAATATGGAAAATACATGGTTGTTATATAATTTTGGGGCGCTGAGTCCGAATTTGATGTTTTTTTTTTCATGAAAATGTGTATTCTTGGTGCCAGGGAAATTTCCATGTTTTTTGCCTTTCTCCTAGAAAGAAATAGCAATCACTTGCAAAACCGAAAGTATAAAAGTGCTCCAAAGGGCCAAATGGCATATATCACTCGACTCAGCTCGACGAGCTGAGCATTTTCTGTATGTGTGTGTGTGTGTGTATGTGCAGATTTTTATTCTCACTCACTTTTCTCAGAGATGGCTGGACCGATTTTCATGAAATTGATTGCAAATATAAGGTCTAGTTGCTCCATAAGACCCCATTAAATTTCATTGTAATCGGATTCTTAGTTTAGAGGTTATGTATCAACCTAAATTAATCCACCTAGCGGTCAGACCCAGCCTTTCTCATTCAATTTTTTATTTGTAAAAATAGATTTACATGAACGCTTCAATCCAATAAATGTATATTTACTCTTTAGGTTCTAAAATATTGATGTTGTAATCTTTACATATAAAAATGCAGTCAAGTCTGTCTGTCTGTCTGATCCATATAGGCCCGAAAACTACCGAACCGATCGACGTGAAAATTTGTATGTAAGGGTTTTTGGTGCCGATAAAGGTTCCCATGATAGGTTGTGACCCCTCCCTCTTCTGGAAGGGAGGGGTCACATACAAATGAAACATAAATTTCTGCACAACTCAAGAACAAACCAAGCAAATGAAACCGAATTTGGCATGTGGATGTTTTAAGGGGTAACTAATATGTCCTTAATTGTTGGATGAAACACAAATTTGTGCACATCTCGAGAACTAATCAACCAAATGGAACAAAGTTTGGCAGGTAAATGTTTTTAGTGGTAACAAATATGTACATAATGGTTTGAAACCCGACTCCCTCTTCTATAAGGGAGGGATCCCATGAAAATGAAACACAAATTTCGCACAGCTCAAGAACCAATCAAGAAAATACAACCAAATTTGGTATGTGAATGTTTTTAGAGGTAACAAATATGTCCATAATGGTTTGACGCCCCTTCCTCTTCTGGAAGTACATGTTTCTTCACAAATTTTTGCACATCTCGCGAACTAATCAATTAAATGGAACCATATTGGCAGGTAAATGTTTTTAGTGGTAACAAATATGTTCCATAATCGACCTCAGACAACATTTTGGATTGTAAGATGGCAACTTCCGGTTTCTGGAAAACAGCCTGAAATGGACGATTCCCATTGAATATTAGTATTTCTGGAACCAGAAAGATGCACAGAAGCTAAAAATTGATCACAGACACAATCTTGAATTTTATGATGGTGACTTCCGGTGTCTGGCAAACAGCCGGAAATAACCAAATACCATTCAATATGAATGTTTTCGCAACCAGAATTACGCCCAGATGACAGAAATTGATTTCACAGGCAATTTTAAAGTCCAAAATGACGACTTTCGGCTTCTGAAAAATAGTCCAAAGTGACCAAATATCACCCAATATGAGTTTTTCTTTAACCAATATCCTAAATACCATTTTGAAATCCAAGATGGCGACTACCGGTTTGTGAAAAACAGCCTAAAATAAACAAATACCATCCAATATGAGTATCTCTGGAACCAGAATGATGCAAGGAGCTATCAATTGACCTCAGGCACCATTTTGAATTGCTAAATGGAAACTTATAGGCAACAGTCGGAAATCACCGAATAATACTCAATATGGATATTTCCGTAAACGTGATGATGCATAGAAACCAAACATTGACCCTGGACACTATTTTGAATTTGAAGACGACCACTTTTAGTTTCTGGAAAACAACCAAAATAACTGAATACCTCCCAATATGGGTATTTCCGGTGTCAGATTGATGCCAGAAAGTCTGCTGATAATGACAGAGTACCACCCAATATGAATATATTCAGAATTAAGGCGATGTACAGAAGCCAAAAGACGAGGATGTTGTCATTTCGATAAAACCAATCATTTCAAACGATTTGTTATTTGACTTTGATCATATCCTATGGCCGATTCGTCGTGCATTTGCAGACTTCAAACAAACCGCAAGGAATCAATGAACTTGGAACGTTCAAATAGTACGACACCACATTTAAATTATGTTGAGGCCACATATATCGATCAAAGCAGGTATAGTTTTAAATAGTCTTTGAATTTCTCTTCTTTCCATAACTTTTGAGCCACATATTAAATTGTTATGAAGTTGTTATTTGTAAGTTCGAGAGATGACTCGTTCGTATGACACTAGTTATGTTCAAATAAGTCATGTAATCTTCGAGATAATAGACTTTCGTTGTTTTATTAACAATTTAATACATAACGGTTGCTTAAGCTCGATTATAATCAAATGAAATGGGAACGTGTAGGGCAGCCAAACTTTGAAACCACGTGTTCAATCATAATTCATCAGTTAACCCTTTGCTAGCCCGCTCATCTGTTAATAATAATCAAATCGGTTGTGTAGTTTCTGAGATAATGAAGTTTCGTGATTTTCACAAGTCGGCACATTACAAATGAAGTTACAGTTCGATTACAGTAAAATCCAATAGGGTCTTCTGAGGCAGCTAGACCATTCATTTGACACTAATTTCGTGGAAATCGGGTCAGCCATCTCTGAGAAAAGTGAGTGACTCCAAGTAGTCTTCGGAATATGTTCCTTTGCATAGCTGGATTTCACATTTTTAAACATAACAGGCAAAGTAATAGTCCGATTGCAAAACAAATCAATAGAGTCTTATGGGGCAATTAGACCTTCCATTTGACACTGATTTTATGAAAATCGGTACAGCCATCTCTTAGAAACATGAGTGAGATTAAACAGTCTTCAGAACACGTTTTTTTCCATAACTTTTTAACCACAAGTTCAATCTTTATGGAATTCAAAACTTAAGGGTTTTCTAGGTAGCCCGTTCTTTTGAGACCAATTTTGTTCAAATCGGTTGTGTAGTTTCTGAGATATTGATGTTTCATGATTTTCACATTATTAAACATAACCTCGAAACTAAAAATCCGATTACAATAAAATTCAATAGGGTCTTGTGGGGCAACAAGACCTTTCATTTGCAATTAATTTCATGAGAATCGGTCCAACCATCTCTAAGAAAAGTGAGTGAGAATAAAAATCTGCACATACACACACACACACATACACACACACACACACACATACAGAAAATGCTCATCTCGTCGAGCTGAGTCGAGTGATATATGCCGTTTTGCAAGTGATAGCTATACCTTTCTAGGAGAAAGGCATGCTAGGAACATATTCCGAAGACTACTTGGAGTCACTCACTTTTCTCAGAGATGTCTGACCCGATTTCCACAAAATTAGTGTCAACTAATAAGTCTAGCTGCCTCAGAACACCCTATTGAATTTTACTGTAATCGGACTGTAAGTTCGTCTGTAAAGTACTAAAATGTGAAAATCACGAAACTTCATTATCTCAACAACTGCACAACCGATTTGATTAATATTATTATCAGATGAGCGGGCTAGTTAAGGGTTAACTGATGAATTATGATTGAACACGTGGTTTCAAAGTTTGGCCGCCCTATACGTTCCCATTTCATTTGGTTATAATTGAACTTAAGCCACCGTTATGTATTAAATTGTTAATAAAACAATGAAAGTCTATTATTTCACATGACTTATTTGAACATAACTAGCGTCATACGAACGAATCATCTCTCAAACTTACAAATAACAAACTTCATAACAATTTGATATGTGGCTCAAAAGTTATGGAAAGAAAAGAAATTCAAAGATTATTTAAAACTATACCTGCTTTGATTGATATATTTATGTGGCCTCAACATAATTTAATGTGGTTTTGTATTATTTGAACGTTCCAAAGTCATTGATTCCTTGCAATGTGCTCAAAGTCTGCAAATGCACGACGAATCGGCCATAGGATATGATCAAAGTCAAAAGACAAATCGTTTGGTTTATCAGTTTCATTGTTTTTTTTTTTTTCGAAATGACAACATCCTCGACTTTTGGCTTCTGTACATCGCCCTTATTCTGAATATATTCATATTGGGTGGTATTCGGTCATTTTCAGCAAATCTTCTGGCATCAATCTAACACCGGAAATACCCATATTGGGAGGTATTCAGTTATTTTGGTTGTTTTCTAGAAACTAACAGTGGTCGTCTTTAAATTCAAAATGGTGTCAAGGGTCAATGTTTGGTTTCTATGCATCATCTCGATTACGGAAATATCCATGTTGAGTATTATTTGGTCATTTTCGACTGTTTCCCATAAGTTGCCATTTAGCGATTCAAAATGGTGCCTGAGGTCAATTGTTAGCTCATTGCATCATTCTGGTTCCAGAGATACTCATATTGGATGGTATTTGGTTATTTTAGGCTGTTTTTCACAAACCGGAAGTCGCCATCTTGGATTTCAAAATGGTATTTAATATAATTTCTGGCCTCTGAGCGTCATTCTGGTTGAAAAAACACTCATATTGGGTGCAATTTGATCATTTTCGTTTTCAGCTGCTGTGTATCATTCTAGATCCGGAGATACTCATGTTAGACGGAAATCGGCCATTTTTGGCTGTTTTCCAGAAACCACAAGTTGCCATCCTACAATTCATAATGGTGTCTGAAGTCGATTTGTGGCTCTAGTGCATCATTACGATTCCGAAAATACCCATATTGGGTGGTATTTGGTCGTTTCCTTCTGGTTTTCCGTAGCCGGAAGTCGCCATCTTAGAATTCAAAATGGTATCTGTGGTCGAATTTAGCTCCTGTGTATCTTTCTTGTGGTCCAAACAATATCCAAAATGTTGCCTGAGGTCGATTATGGAACATATTTGTTACTACTAAAAACATTCACCTGCCAAATATGGTTCCATTTAGTTGATTAGTTCGCGAGATGTGCAGAAATTTGTGCAGAAACATGTGCTTCCATAAAAGGGAGGGGCGTCGAACCATTATGGACATATTTATCACCCTTTTAAAACATCCACATGCCTAATTCGGCTTGGTTTGTTCTTGAATTATGCAGAAATGTATGTTTCATTTGTATTGGACCCCTCCTTTCCAGAAGAGGGAGGGATCTCAAACTATCATAGGAACCTTTATCGGGACCAAAAACCCTTACATACAAATTTTCACGTCGATCGGTTCGGTAGTTTTCGAGCCTATATGGATCAAACAGACAGACGACCGGACTACATTTTTATATGTATAGATTACAACATCAATATTTTAGAACCTAAAGAGTGAATATACATTTATTGGATTGATGCGTTCATGTAAATCTATTTTTACAAATAAAAGTTTGAATGAGAAAGGCTGGGTCTGACCGCTAGGTGGATTAATTTAGGTTTTTTAGTGACCATATTACATTGCATCTTTTTATCGCATTCTTCTCTTTATTGACTTTCACCTTCATTTTCAATTTTGTGTTCATTTTTAATACAGTTTTGATATCTTCAAGGAGAGTTTTCAAAATGCAGTTTCTAACGTCAAAATAATAACTCACTATTTGTTCTGTAGAAATTAGCAGGCAATTTATTATGTCATAGTTTGTATTTACACGATTGTTTTCACATGTGATTGGTATGATACAAATTTAAATTACGATTTTGGTGCTTAATGCTGCTGATATGAAACATAAATAATGATTAGTTTTTGATATTACGTTAAATATCGGAATATTGATGGGTTAAAATTGCTAATATGAAAACAGTGTGATTAATCATACTCAAACATGTTCGAAAACGTTGTTATTATCAGACTAATACGAGCTATTTGTTATTCTGTTGACTGCTTGCAGTGTGCAATTTAAATTTATATTTTTAAAATCTGATATGTGCTGAACACTTGTTGTTTCTCTTCGAAAAAAGGGTACTCTGCGCAGGATCGGACTAGATGCTTTTGAAAGCATTTTTTTCCAAGCTAACTTTTAAAACTAGTGACAATAGTGCCAAACCCTGCCGTCTAAACTTAAAACGCTGTTTTATGCAAAAAATACGTAACATTTTGATTCTGCCTATTTATTTTTTTGAGTATTACAATGAGATTATACATTATCCAATGATGAGGATTTATTCTCCGCTATTTTATAGACAACTTTTCCTTAGACGTGATCAAGATACAAGTTACCCTTGGGGCTCCAGCAAATTTCGCAACATTGCATTTTTTCTAGAAAAACGCTGACTTAGTACACATTGAAAAATCATAGAAAATTCAAATTTTGTCGTACTGCTCTAGAAATTTTGATTCTGACATTTCAATAGTATACAACTATAGGAAAAATATAATTGAAATGAAACTCGCATTTTTAATTTTTGGGTCGATGGCCAGCGATTCCCCACTGTGGGCCGCCCCCCCCCCGGCCCTCCACTTAAATCCGGCTCTGAGTATAACAGTGACAAACACCGCAAACAGCCAACGCCACTAGCGGCCACCAAAACGTAGAGCTATAGACCGTTCCGATAATTATAAATACACTTACGATCAACCGTCATTTCAAATAACGTGCAGTATTCAACCAAACGTTGGCTGCGTCCTGTTGTTTACATCCAAAAGAAACAGATGCTGTCATTTTTCTAACATTTAGTGCGAAATTTTGAAAATGCGTGGCCTTTCTCCCGAGCAAAGAAAGCGAATTGTGCACAAATGCGGCACCGTGAGTGGTCTTTTTATAAGAAAATTAGCCAGAGAAGAAAGTATAAGTGTCGGTGCAGTTCAAACCGCATTGCGGAAGTATTGTGAAGAGTGCACATTTACTGATGCCCCAAGACGTGGTAGAAAACCCGGGCCTGTTGATCCCACAATGGACAAAAAGGTTAAGGAATACTACATGCGGCATCCTTCAGTATCAGTACGAGATGTGGCGAGAAAGCTTGGAACCTCGGCGAGTAACGTTATGCGTGCCAAGGGAAGAATGGGTCTACAGACCCGTCGGAAGCAGAAGCAGCCAAAACGAAATCCAAAACAAGCTGAATTTGTGAAACCGAGAGCTCGGAAGCTTTATGACAAACTTAAGACCAAAAAAATGGGGTGTGTTATCATGGATGACGAAACCTACATAAAACTGGACTATAAGACTCTGCCAGGACCGCAATTTCATACATCACCGAAGGGAAAGGATGTCCCTGGACCAGTGAAAGCCATTTACACCGAAAAATTCCGCAAGAAGGTAATGGTTTGGCAGGCCATTTGTGAATGTGGGAAAATATCTCGTCCATTCATTACGAATGACACAATGAATGGTAAAATTTACGTGAAAGAGTGTTTGCAGAAAAGGTTGTTACCCATGGTTAAGCAGCATAACAATCCTCCAATCTTTTGGCCCGATCTTGCTTCCTGCCATTACTCTAAGGATGCACTAGGGTGGTATAAAACAAATAATGTCACATGTGTCCCAAAGGAGATGAATCCTCCAAACTACCCTGAAATTCGCCCTATTGAAACATTTTGGGCTTTGACCAAGGCAAAGCTGAGGAAATATGTCAAACCAGCGGACAATGTTGAAAAACTTAAAAAAGATTGGCTTAAAGTGGTAAAAATGGTCGGAGAACACACTGCAAAAGCTTATGAGTAGTGTTAAGAGAAAAGTTAGAGAACTCGCGTATCCTACGAAAAATAATCCCAACTTGAATTGAAACTGGAAAGAAAACACTTATCTATATTTCAGAATAAAACGACCCGAAAAATCCTGTATTTTTTGTTTTATTCAAGAAAGAAGATGTATTTATAATTTTCGGAACAGTCTATACGTGAACAATAAAACACAAATTTACGTACAAACACTAGTAATTATGACCTCAAAATTACATTTTTGTGAACCACAAATTAAGAGCTTTCGATTGATGTATATATCATCGTTGTCTGATTCATTTGAAGTAAAATCATGTTTCAAGATGGCTTGACTCAGTTTTTTGAAAATTTCTCGGAAACCACTTAACCACAAATTACCACAAGTTGGATTTCAAACTCACAAATTAACCACTAAATATTGGTGATAAAAGAATTAAAAAAAAATATTTTGTCAAGCCATCTTGATATATGCCCTGGGCTCAAAGTCATTTGTGCCCACTGTCAGCTGTCAGATAAAGGTGTATGAGAAGTGGCGGTGATATACTATCTCGTTTACACATACGTTGAGATGTTCGCCCTTGAAACTTGGATGCCATTAGGCTGTTCTGAACTCAATCCATGAATGAAATTTTGACAGAAACACGGTGGCCACCCAACCGGGAGAACCGTAAAAAAAACCGGGAATTGTTTGTAACCGGGAAAAACCGGGAATTTCACTAAATATCGCCAAGAATACTCACAACTGTTGAATAAGGCCTGTACTCAAAAAAAAACGCACCAGACAAAAGTGTTCGCCAAAAAATTAATTTAAGTCGGATTTTCTTGAAACTTCAGAGGAATGAACTAATACATATGGATTGTGTTTCGGCATAATTATTCTATTTAATTTCCTTTTCATCGCTGAAATCCCGCACCTTTCCCTTAAGAACCCCAATTACATTTTGTGCAACGGTGGATCCGACCTTTTTAGTCACTTTCATCCATTCTTTCTTTAACTCAAGCTCGTTCTTATACACCTTGGACAATTTTCGAACTTTGGCCTTAATTATTGCCCAAAATATTTCCACCTGACGAATCTCTGGTGAAATTGGTGGGTTGGCCGTTTTTGGTACTAAAAATAAGTTATTGTCTCTACACTCATTTAACGTCGATCGCGCGTAATAGCATGATGCCAGGACGCTTCCGGAGGCACTCGATGCGGTAAATCCCACTATTGATGGTACCCGTTGTGATGTACGGTTTACTCAGTTTCCCCCTAGAGCAAGTATTTTTTGGCGAATTTGTTCACTTTCTGCTTCCTTATGTCTTCTGGAACATAAAACCGTGATTTGGCAACGTAGAACTCCACCCACTGTATTTGCTTTGCGTCTGCCTTGATGTAGGTTTCGTTCTCCATAATCACACACATCGGTTTCGTCAACCATTCTCGATACAGCTTCCTTGCGCGGGTTTGGCCGCCGTGTTTTGTTGATCACGCCAGCTCGATGCCTTCCCGACCTTGAATACACGAAGCCCAACTCGTTCCATGGTTTGCAGAACGAACCAGGTGGAACACTTTGTCTTTAGAGCCGCGTCCCGAATCGAATGTTTCGGATTACGCTTGAAATAACCCAACACCTTCCGGGTCTTCACAAGGTCAGCTGGCTCGAATATCTTCCACTTCCAGCCCGCCGCTCGGTCGTCTGGGGCTCCTTGAACGATTTTACCATCCGAAACACAATTGTATGGGTGATTCCCAGTTGTCTTCCGATCCATCTCATGGTCGCAGCCAGATTTTCCATGACGGCGCGCAAAGTTCTCTGGCGATTTTCTTGTTGTTTCGATGACATTTCAATAACCACTGAACCGATTGTTTTGAAATTTCACACATGTGAATAATACCCAGCTTTTTAATTTTTATCCACGGACAAAAAAGTTACACACGGTTGAAAATAGTGCATTTTTTTCGAGTACAGCCCTATGGATTCGACGAAGAGATTGCTGACTTTCTATTGCTGCAGCGAGAAGCGCCTTGATAATTTTTGGACAGATCTTATAGCCAGATCTTATAGCCAGGCAAGAACCTTCCTTACTTGATCGTGTTTATTGAGAAGACTTTGGTTCTATCACAAGTGACTTCAGGGTGGAGGCCTAGCGTTGTTGGTAATGTCTCCGCCAACAACGCTCGATACCTGGGTTCGACCAACCCAACAGGTCTAGATTCAATCCTAGCCGACACCGGGAGATTTTCTGAGGCATAAAAATCTCTGGGATCACGCCTTCCATCGCATGAGGATGTAAAGCCGTTGGCGCCGGTTCGTTAATCAACGGGTCGTAAGTTAGGGTCCTGGGTGGAGTCGCCTCCCCGGGCGTCGATGATTGGCACAAAACAACAGGGGCGGAACGAGACCAACGGAAAATAAGCGAACATAAAAAAAGAAATGACTTCGAGCATATAAGGATGTAAATTGAAGGTCACACTGTTTTAATCCATAACTTGTAGAAAACTGCAGAATTCAGAAGAACAATTAACCGGGAAAAATATTTGAACGAACCGGGAAAAAACCGGGAATTTAATTTCGGGTTTTGAGTGGCCACCCTGCAGAAAGCTCGGAACCGCTCAAAGTATTTTGAAGTTAGAAGGTATGATTATAAGGTCATGATGTACAGGGGGTAGACAAAATGATTGAGACAGGTAAAATTTTGTCAAAATTCAAACGATCAGAACTTCACGAAAAATGAATCAATTTTGCAAAACAGGTTTCATTTCACTGGAAAACTATCCTACTTTCCAAATATTATGCGAGGAATGGACACCGGAAATGTTCCGGATTTTAGGAGTGTGTGTCAAAATGTTCATTTTTGCAACGCTTAGAACTTTTTCTGACAGCTAGTTTCTCGTAGACTTCTATGTTGCTAATAAACTAGAATTCATTCCGAGTTCCTTGATATTCAAAGCTGGAAAATCCGTCAAGGGACCATTGGCCATTCGGAAATAATAAACACCAATCTGCACAAGCAGTATGCCATAAAAACAACTTCTGAAAAGAGGAATGGATGTGTTTAGGATTTCGGATATGTAAAATTGCAATCTAGAATTACTGTACTTCATTTATTAGTACGGAGTAGGTCCACCATTAGCTGCAAGGACCGCTTGAATCCTCCTAGGAATCGATTCGTACAGTCTTCGAATTTCATCCAACGGTATGTTGTGTCACTCATCAATCAGAGTCCTCTCCAACTGTTTGAGGGATGTCGGTGGTGGGTAAACCTTTCTGATCCTTGCTTCTAAAATTGACCACAGCGGTTCAATAATGTTGAGATCTGGTGATTGTGCAGGCCACACGAGATGCTCAAAATCGTCTTTATGATTTTCGTACCACATTTTGTTAACTTTAGCAGTATGGACAAGCGCGTTGTCGTCTTGAAATAGACCATCTCCCTTCGGAAAGATGGACTGCATCATTGGAAGTACCTTACCATAATTAGAAAAAAAAGTATTTCTAACTCTTTTCAAATTTTTGTTCACCTGTTCAAATACTTGATCGCTTAAAATATTTTGATAATCGCTGGCTTTACCCTTCCCTTGAATGGCAATGACAGGACCGCGAGCATGCCAAGAAATTGCGCCCTACACCATAACCGATCCTTCTCCGTG
This sequence comes from Wyeomyia smithii, assembly GCF_029784165.1. Taxonomy (NCBI): domain Eukaryota; kingdom Metazoa; phylum Arthropoda; class Insecta; order Diptera; family Culicidae; genus Wyeomyia; species Wyeomyia smithii. The sequence goes on from NC_073695.1 coordinate 148,166,897, forward strand.
TTTGACGGCGGGAAGGAGACAGTCTATGTTGTAATTTTTCTTTTGGTGTACGCTATACGTTTACTCGACCAGTGGTTGGAAATAACATGAAGGATGATTCGTCAGACCACACCACCTTTTTCCACCATTGCTTCCGTGCAACAGTATTTTGATGTCTTATGAGTGGCTTCGCGATGGCTGTTCGCCCATAAAAGTTCATATCATGGAGTTCCCTTCGAACAGTACGTACAAAAACTGACTGCTCTAGACAGTTATTTAGCGCTGCAGTAGCCTTAGTAGCTGAAATCTGCTTCAGTAGCTGAAATCAGCTTTGACAATCCGTTTCAGTGAACGCTGCCTTCGACTGTCCAATTTCTTGTTGCGTTCTGTGCTGCTATTCGGAGGTGTTTTCCCTTTCATGAATTCTTGCATAAATCTGCAAACCGTAGCTTTCGACACTCCAACCAATTTACATGTCTCGGCAATCGCAGCACCCGCCTCACGAGCACCGACTATGCGGCCACGTTGAAATTCCGTTAGCACGAATGACATGGCTAAACATTCTTAAAAGTAAACAATGATGCAATGAAACAGTATTTGTTCCCTTTTTATTAGAATACTAGTTGACCCGGCAAACTTCGTCCCGCCTATTTTAGTGTTTGATTTAATAATTTTAAACATTTCAAATTCATTGATTCCTTGCGATTTCTTTATATCGTTTGAAATGATTGGTTTTATCGGAATGACAACATCCCCGACTTTTGGCTTTTGTACATCACCTCTATTCCGGAATTATATTGGGTGCATTTCAGTTATTTTCGTTGTTTTCCATCATTTCCATCATTTCGATTACGGACGTATCCATATGTAGTAGTATTCGGTTATTTTCGGCTGTTTCCCAGGAGTTTATTTATTCATTTATTTATTTATTTATTTATTATTATCATTTCTATCCGACCATAAGGTCTACATGAAATATAAGGTAATGTGGAAAAGCCAAAAATTGGCATAAAAACCCCATATCTTTTTAATGCTTAGTTGTAACAACGTACAGAACTTAAGTCTAACACATACGAGTCATTATTATTATAAACAGTGATACTATTGAAAGAAAAGTCATTAATTCTACACAACAGATAAATCGTAGTCAAGATATTAAAAAAAAAAACAACATAATTATAGACATAAACAAATAATAATAATAATATTTAAAATTGCTAGAAAAAAATCCATTGTCAATTCGGCTCTTGAAGCAACTTACGTCGAAATACTTCAGCTCTGTCTCCAAATTCAAAGAGATAATAGTATTCATTGAATATTGCGCTCATCGAATGTAGAGGTGAGTTTTGAAGATACTCAGTTCTTGCTAGTGGACGACGGAGGAAACCGACTCGAGATCTCAAACGCCTAGCTTGGGCACTTACGTTAAGCTGCTCTAACAAAGAACTGTAATCAGTTTCAGATGAAAGAAGCTTGGCAGCGAAAACGGCTTTCGAAATCTTTCGTCTTCTCTCCAACGTTGTAATGCCCAGCAATTGACAGCGAGCTTCATATGGAGATAGATCATGTGGGTTGAACCATCGTAGATTCCTAAGGGCGTACCAAACAAACTTGCGTTGGATGCTTTCAATTCTGCGAATCCAAATAGCATGATACGGTGACCAAATGACGGCAGAAGACTCCAAGTGTGAACGTACTAACGCAAAATATAGCGGTCGAAGGCATAGTGGGTCGTCGAACTCCTGGGCGATTTTAAATAAGAATCCGAGCTGTCGATTCGCTTTATCTATTACAAACTGCTAATGTTCTCGGAAAGTAAGTTCAGAGTCGAGATAAACACCAAGATCTTTTACGACTTCTACATGCTCAAACGAATGGCTAGCGAAGGCTTCGCGGCTTGATTTATGATGGAATGAGATTGTTATACACTTTTCGATACTAAGGGTCATTCGATTGATATTACACCACGCAGCAAAACGGTCTAGGTGAGACTGTAGAGTGTCGCAATCAGCCAAACTAGTCACTTCGGTGTAAAGTTTGAAGTCATCCGCGCAAACTTGCAATTTCCGGTGAAAAGGTGCATCGCATCGTTGAAAAATAAAATAAACAGGGTTGGTCCGAGGTTGCTGCCTTGAGGTACACCGGAGTAGTTGGTAAACTCCCGAGATAAAGATGAGCCAATTTTTACTTGTTAAGTTCTTTGTTTTAGGTACGACGCCAACCAGCTGCAGAGGCGATCAGAAAATCCCAGTTGTTTAAACTTCTTGAGAGCTATATCGTGGTCTATTCGATCAAAAGCAGCCTTTAAATCGGTGTAGATTGCATCTACTTGATTACCTCTGGATATCCCGTCAAAACACAAAGATGTGAACTCCATAAGATTTGTGTCAACTGATCTGCCAGGCATAAATCCATGTTGCTGTGTAGAAATGTATCTGCGACAGTCGAACATGATAGAATCGCTAACAATTATCTCAAGCACTTTAGAGCCAGCACAAAGGGACGTTATCCCTCGATAGCTTTCAACTAACTGCTTCTTACCCTTTTTTAATACCGGAAACATCATCGATTTTTTCCATTCATGAAGAAACTGAGCTTGCTGCATCGAAAGGTTTAGAATTTTCAAGAAAAGGGTTTTAATCTCCCGCATGCACCTTTTCATGAAAACAGGTGGGACACCATCTGGTCCAGGCGAGAACGAAGATTTCAGTCTACGGATAGCTTTTAATAACATACCTTCGGAAATTTGGAAAGTGTCTAAATCGACCACATCGGTGGGCACATTATCGAGGCATTTAGGATCAATTTCTGCGTAGTTAGGAGGGTTGAAGACACTAGCAAAGTGATCAGCAAACAGTTCACATTTTTCCGCATTAGAAGAAGCCGTCTCGTTTCCTTTGGTAATTGTCACAGGCAACACATTCTCTTTATGCTTTGATCTTACAAACGACCAAAATTTGGCTGGATACTGACGTAGCTGCTCTTGATGCCTTCGTACATACTCGGCATACCGTTGACGATTATATCTTCTATAGTTTCCGCTTGCTCTGTTGAACATCGCTTTCGTGGTGGGATTTCGATTCCGAGTGTACTTTCGAAGTGTTGCAGCACGAATTCTCTTTAAACATCGAAGTTGAGCATTACCCCATATAGGCTTCGGTGGGGGCTTAAAACGCGGAGTCAATCTGTACAAAGCGGTTCGAACAATCGAGTTGAACTGAAATATAGCTTCATCTACATTGTTGCAATCGATGACAGGCTCCCAGTCAACAGTTTGGAAATAATCACTAAGTGCTGAATAATCGGTTTTCTTAAAATTCAATGCTGTCGTGTCCACATCTTCTATTAGCGGTAAAGGCGAATTTACATTCACATCAAACACGAGAGCAGGATGATTTACATCCAATCGTACTAAAAATTCGTCGGCGCTAGCTGGAACTGTATAGTTTGCCTCCTCAATAACATACACCAGGTCCAAGTACCGTCTGTTAATGTTAGTGACTGGGTTCACTTGCAGTAAGTTGCACCTCGCGGTACCATCAAGGAGTATTTCTTGAATCGTCGTTTCGTTCCGACCACAACGTCTTGAAGTAGTGTTCGAAACGTCAGCATACATAAAACCGTGACGTGAAGGTTTCCAAGCGATTTTGGGTTGGTTGTAATCACCAGCTATTATGACGATGTCATTTAAATTTGCAGCATCGCAAATCTTCTCGATACAGTCGATATGTAGTTTTATAAGCTCGGGATCTTTGCTTTTCTCAGGAGGTAGGTAAAAACACCCAACAAAAAGCATTATATTTTGTAGTTGAATGGTGATGAAAAGTTGCTCGAGGGCAGCGCAAAATTCAACATCACATGAAGAGGAATCGAGAGTTTTTTTACGGCAATAATGACGCCTCCGCCTACCTCGCGAATACTATTTAAACGGTTCCGATCAATTCTGTAAACTTTGTACTGGTTACCGAAAAGCTGAGCTGAATTAATTCTGCTATCGAGCCAAGTCTCGACTAACATGATTACATCATAGTCCTGATCGATACATGAGAGGTAAAAGTCTGCTATTTTTGTCTTCAAACCTCATACATTTTGAAAGTAGAACTTCAAATAATTTATGGCGTCATCAGAAGTTTGCAAGGTACAATCGAGCAACAGTTGACGCTGCTGCCCATTAGAACGGTTTACATCATTGGTCGACAATGCGTTAGCGCTGTGAACAAGACTATAATCAGAGCAAGAACAAGCTCTACTTGTTATGTACTTGCCTGAGCAAGCAAATTGGGAGACCCTCTCGCATGAACCCAACACAGAAGCGGAACGACTCAGATGGCAGGAACACGCAGCTGCAGCAGTTGAATTGCAATAAACGGCTGTGTTAGGGTGCTCAGGGGCTCCCATTATGCTTTGAAACGTGCGTTCCGTTGACTGTAGATGAGTGAATGGTGTGCTGATGGGAAGTTGGCGTACTTCAGTAGCCGAGCTGTGTAACGATTCTGTGCTGCGAATGAAGGTGGATTCTGAATACGAAGATGCTCCAACATTATTGTACTTGCCTGAGCGAGCAAGTTGGGAAACCCCCTCGCTTAAACTAGACACAGAAACGGAACGACTTGCCATTTTACATTTCAAACTGGTGTCTGAGGTCAATTTTTAGCTTCTTGCATCATTCTGGATTCCGTGATACTCATTTGGAGACAATTTGAGAGTTATTTGGTCATTTTCGGCTGTTTTTCAGAAACCGGATGTCACCATCTTCGAATTCAAAATGGTGTCTGTGGTCGATTCTAGCTCCTGTGTATTATTCTGGTTCCGAAATTTTTTTTTTTTGTTAGGGAATTAGAATTACGTTGTCCATTGATGTGAACTTTTGTAATATATATCCCAGTCAATTGCTATACGTGTCCCCTTGCAAAATACAATGACCACTATTGTTGAGTGATCAGGTACCTGCCCCGACACGCTCCCAGTCAGGTGAAATATGGTTTATGAAGCCAATCACCTTCCCAGGATTCAAAGACCAAATCTCTTTGGGCTGTAAACAGCCACTGCCAAGAAACCTTGATCTGCGTTTAAATAATGCACCACAACTGCACAGCAGATGTTCCGATGTCTCGCTTTCCATATTACAAAAGCGACAGATAACATCCTGAACCCGGCCAATGTTCTTTAAATGATATCTACTCGGACAGTGCCCCGTTACTAGGCCGACGTATGTACAAAGAGCTCTTTTGTTTAGCTCTAGGAGCTTTTTCGAATGATTCTCGTTTGGTGTGATAAATCTTTTAGATTGGGAACACTTTTTGACATCAAACCAAAGTTCCGAAGATACTCATATTGTATGGAAAGTTGCCATCTTACAATTCATAATGGTGTCTGAGGTCAATTTTTAGCTCCTTGCATCATTCTGGTTCCAGAGATACTCATATTGGTCACTTTAGGCTGTTTTCCGCACACCGGAGGTCGCCATCTTTCAATTCAAAATGTTGTGTGAGATCGATTTGTGGCTTCAGTGCATCATAACAATCCCGAAAATACCCATATTGGATGGTATTTGGTCATTTGCCGCTGTTTTTCGGAAACCGGAAGTCGCCATCTTGAATTTCAAAATGAAATGGCATTAGGAGACAATTTTTGGTCTCTGAGCGACAATCTGGTTGAAGAAACACTCAAATGGAGTGGTATTTGGTCATTTTCGACTGTTTCCAGACACCGGAAGTCGCCATCTTACAATTCAAAATGTTGTCTGAGGTCGAAAGGTCGATTTATGGCTTCAGTGCATCATAACAATTCCGGAAATACCCATATTGGGTGGTATTTAGTCATTTGCCGCTGTTTTTCAGAAACCGGAAGTCGCCATCTTGGATTTCAAAATGGCATTTGGAAAAAACTTCTGGCCTCTGAGCGTTAATCTGGTTAAAGGAACGCTCACATTGGGTGGTATTTGGTCATTCGCCATCTTACAATTCAAAATGTTGTCTGAGGTCGATAGGTCGATTTGTGGCTTTAGTGCATCATAACAATTCCGGAAATACCCATATTGGGTGGTATTTGGTCATTTGCCGTTGTTTTTCAGAAACCGGAAATCGCCATCTTGAATTTCAAAACGGCATTTGGAGACAATTTCTGGCCCCTGAGCGTTATTCTGGCTTAAGAAAAACCCGTATTGGGTGTTATTTAGTCATTTTCGGCTGTTTTCCAGACACCGACAATTCGAAATGTTGTCTGAGGTCGATTTATGGCTTCAGTGCATCATAACAATTCCGGAAATACCCATATTGAGTGGTATCTGGTCATTTGCCGCTGTTTTTCGGAAACCGGAAGTCGCCATCTTGGATTTCAAAATGGCATTTGGAGACAATTTCTGGCCACTGTGTGTCGTTCTGGTTTAAGAAACACCCATATTGGGTGTTATTTGGTCATTTTCGGCTGTTTGCCAGACACCGAATGTCGCCATCTTACAATTCGAAATGTTGTCTGAGGTCGATTTGGAGAGCTTCGTAGCCGCAAGGTTACAGAGTCCGCTTTGATAAGCGAATGGTCGTGGGTTCGAATCTTAGTAGAATCAGGCCATTTGGTTGTCAAAGGACGTTTAACATGGGTTCATTCTCAGGCTCTCCACTACATATTCTTTCTTCAAGCTGAATTCTATAGTACCCTTGCTGACTCTCATCCTAACAAAAAAGTCCCTCTTATAATAAAACTGTTCTGAGTAACGTATCAAATGGTTCTCTTCAGGGAATTGTAATTATGACGCGGTCTTGGCTGGAGAAACGAGGTTCGATAAGACTCCTTCCTCTTGACAAAATAAGTCCTTCTTATAATAAAACTGATTTCAGAAATATTTACCCACTACAGGGAATTGTAATTGGCGATATTGGCACGAGGAACGAGGTTTCGATAAGACTCCTTCCTCTTGACATAATAAGTCCCTCTTAGAATAAACCTGGCCAAAGTGGAACGTTAGGTATAGCCTCAGTTCAGGGAATTGTAATTTGGCGATGTTGGTAGGATAGAAAAGAGGCTCGGTATAGTAGAGCAGTAAGCTTGAAATTGAAGGGTAAGCTCTCACACACAAGCACGGATATTAAAAAAAAAAAAAACAAAACAAAATGCGTACCATTCACTTCAATAGTGATACTGCCAATAATATGAAGTGCGGAGTACAGAAAACACCTGGGCAATATCACAACAGATCAAAATGTCTCTGGTCGCAGTGATGAGTCCACACAGAGAACAAAAAGGTCGATTTGTGGCTTCAGTGCATCATAACAATACCGGAAATTCGCATGTTGGGTGGTATTTGGTCATTTGCCACTGTTTTTCAGAAACCGGAAGTCGCCATCTTGGATTTCGAAATGGTATTTGGAGATATGTCAGAAGAAGGAAGGGTGTCGAAACATTATTGACATTTTTGTTACTCCTAAAAACATTCACTTGCCAAATTTGGTTATATTTGCTTGATTGGTTCTCGAGCTGTGCGGAATTTGAGTTTCAACTTGTATGGGACCCCTCCCTTATAGAAGAAGGAGGGGTGTCAAATCATTATGGATATATTTGTTACCTCTAAAAACATTCACCTGCCAAATTTGGTTTCATTTAGTAGGTTAGATCTCGAGATAAGCAGAAATTTGTATATATTGTTTATTGTTTCTCGTATTCGAATAAATATCGTACACACTAGTTTAAGCTTATTCTAATTCCTAATTCTATTTTTAAAAGCCGTTTTTGTCATACCCAAATCATGGAGGTTTTTTAGACTGAACGTACTTATAAATGCGACGAAGGACAACTTTTTTCCATACAAGTCATTACCACCCTAATGAACGGTATCAGTAGTGAATGCATGTAGCGATGGTATATGAATACCGGAACAGAAACATGTCTGGACGTGCGTAATATGTCCTAAGAAACACGTCCACTCCATTGAGAATGTTTAAATGATGTGTTGTTCCGTTCTCCCTCTCTTGAAATATTACTCTTTTGGTGATATCTTTCATAGTCATTTCGTTCTCGCTCTTTCTCTTTGTGCCTGTTGGTTGTCAAAATGCGTAGGTACCGTTCTCGTTGTGCCTTGACGTAAAATCAACACACTGAGCGCAATGAGTGTGCGAATGACAGCCCTGTTGACATCATTATATGCCTTCAGACATGCATTATATGCACTATCGCGTCCGTAGCTAGTTCTGCGGAACGGTAAATTAATCGTGGGATAACTTCGGAGGGTTCGCGGGGGGGGCATTAAAGTTGATGTGCTGTAATAGTCGATGACATTTTCTATTATGTCGAAAACAAACAATCTCTGCAGCTTGATTCGTCGGGCTGCGATAGTTTCTAAGTTAAGAAGCATGCAACGCGCGGTGTAGTCGGGTAAGTTTACCGGATCATTCCACGGTAGTTGGCGTAAAGCATACCGAATGAACTTCTTTTGTATCCGCTCTAACTTCACGGCGTGCACTAGTTGGTATGGTGCCCAGACCTGTACTGCATACTCAAGGATGCTCCGAACCAATGCACAGAAGAGGGTTTTTAGAGTGTATACATCAGTGAAATGGCGCGACTGCCTTCGAATGAGTCCGAGCACTGCAAACGCTTTGGCTGCAATGATTGATACATGATCATGAAATCGCAGTTTCGAGTCTATCGTGAGTCTTAGATCGCGAATAGAAGCGGCTCGCTCCAGCACGTTACCATCAATGTAATATGTATGGTTTACAGAGTCAGAACGTCTTATGAATGAAACAATTTTGCACTTCGCTGCGTTCATTTTCATGCCATTTTGTGAGCACCATAGTGAAAGTTCGTTAATGTCGTCTTGCAAAGCCAGACAGTCCAGAGGTGATACTACTCTATAGAATTTGAGGTCATCAGCAAACATCTGCTTCTGAGACTTCAGTCTAGTGCATATGTCGTTCACAAACAAGACAAATATAAGCGGACCCAGTACGCTTCCCTGTGGGACACCAGACGTGAGGGCAAAATCTTTAGAACACACGGAGTTCACGCAGACTGAGGCTTTACGGTTAGTGAGTTATGAGTGTAGCCATCCGGTGACGTGCTCTGGAAACCCCATACGTTTGATTTTTTCGATGGCATAATCATGTGGCACAACATCAAAAGCCTTAGAGAAATCGGCGTAGACAGCATCGACTTGTTTTCTGTTCTCAATTTCTGGAAGAAGTGCCTTATGTATAACACATCAGGTTGGAGGTTGTGGACCTTTGTTGCACAAACCCGTGTTGGTATTCTGATCAGGGTTGATATTTGTTGACACTCTTGAGTGAAAGTGAAAAAAAGCATCCATAAACGTTATTTTTTTACAGTCTTTTCAGAGTTCTCCCTTCCCGCTTTTTGCATGAAAGTGAACTGTCAAAACACCTCATTATATTTCATGCGATGAAAGCAAGACAACAAAATCAGTTTATCAGTTAACGAAGATTGTCAAGGCATCGGTCAGTGTCAGTGAAAAAGTGTTTCGGTAAGGTTCATTTTGGTTAAGTGGACTGTTTGTTTTTCTTTTTCGCTTTGAAGTGAAGATCATTTGGTTGGATTTGTCGTCAAATTTTATTCCGTAACCGTGAACGATGAGCGCGATCTATTTCATCTGAGTATAACAGCACGTTACTAGGACGAAAATCTAGTGTATCTGAAAGAGTGCTGCGATCATTGGAAGTGAAAATTGAAAATGATTGGCTGTAATTTTCGAAGAATTTTGCTGGGGAAAATGACTTTTATCAGCACTGATTCTGATATAAGCGGTCGCGCAACTCTGTATACCACGACATGAACTAGCGACTCGAATATCTTTGCAAGTGAGCATAGAATCGGAATGCCACGATAATTGTTGACGTGGTGAATATTGCCTGTTTTCAGAATCGGTACAATGCGTGCGGTTTTCCAGACCGTTGGGAAGATCTTCGATGAGAGCGATAAGTTGAAGAGGCATGAAACAGGCAGAGCCAGTGATGCTGCGCAATTTTCGAGAAGTAGTGGCGGAAGCCCGTCCACTCCAGCGCCTTTTGTGGTGTCGACATTTTCCAGTGCTTTTCGAACCTCTACAATCGAAAACCTTATTTCTGGTAGACTTATGTCATACGAATTTACACTCTGGAAGCATTCGGGACGTATCACAGGGGACGTTGTACTATAGACACTTTGGAAGAAGTCGAAAAATAATTCAGCAGCTTCATCAGCCGTATTTGAGGTTTTACTCGCATGTTGTAAACTGGACGGTATCCTAGGGCCAGCCTTCAGTGACTTTACATATTTCCAGAAAGAGGCCGGATTTTGCCTTAGGTTCTGTTGTACATTTTGCAAATACGCCCTGTGAGTATCAGCAAGAAGATTCTTATACGTAGCTTCCATATTCCGAAGTACACTGCGGTTTTCTGGGGTTTTCGACTTGAAGAAGCTTTTCCTCATTATCCGAAGCATGTTTCTAGAGTGGCGAAGCTCGGGAGTCCACAATGACCTACGAGTTGATGTTGGGGCGCACGACGTACAAGCAGAACATGTGTGTTGATAACCTCAGACAGTTTACCATAGAATGTAGACATATCGAAATCGACGGATTCGTTGACCAGATGCTGTTGCCAATCGATAGAGGAAAGAGCATTATTCAGCACATCAAAATCGCACCGCCTGAAATTTAGCTCCATTTCGGTTAATCTGTCCGAAGCATTTAACACATCGCAGCGAACATCAAGCAACACAACGAATGGTCTGTGATGACAATCAACTGGTAGCAGCGGGTGGGGGGGCTCGTCTACTTCGACTTCATCCGGCATGTTACTGAAGAGCAAGTCCAACCAGCCCCCTTTCAAATTTGTGAGATTGTTCAATTGCACTAAACCGCAGGCGAGTAGTGCTTCAGTAAGTGCTATCTCTTGTTCAGACGACGCATTACTGGGCAAATAACCGTTCAGATCTGCGTCACATTGCCATCTTAGGTGTGGGAGGTTGTAGTCCCCTAGCACCATTATAACGTCTGTATTGTCGACCTGATCAGACATTGCCCTGATTGATGCAGAGTAAGCAGCGTACACATCAGCACTGGAATTTGGCCGTAAGTATATACAGCAGATGTAATGTGAGCGACTTGGAAGTTGGACCCTAACAGCAACCTGCTCAAGCTGGCTACTGTTCGGCAGTGAGATCAGAGTGCTTGTGATGTTGTTTTTGATTGCACACCACCACCCCGCGATAGTTCACTGGTAAGCGCACTGCGGTCACATCTAAATAAGGAGTAGTCGGATGACAACTCCGAATTAATGACGTCAGGTCGGAGCCAGGTTTCAGTGAAGACTAAAACATCGTTGTCACAACTGGAAAGCAACAGTCTCAGCTCGTTTGTTTTGGTACGTAAACCTCACACGTTCTGGTAGTACACAGTCAGATAACTTTTTACGGTGGTACTCTGTGATCTGGAAGCGTAGTGCGGATCAGTAGTGCATGCGGAAGAAACGGAAGTGTACTTGCCGTGACTAACATTTTGGAAGCCTCGTTCCCCGCTGCCATTTGTTTGGCTTTCATTTGTTTGAAACCCCTTCCTAACAGAAGAGGGAGGGGAGTCGAAACATTATGGACATATTTGTTACCTCTAAAAACATTCACATACCAAATTTGGTTGTATTTGGTTGATTGGTTCTCGAGCTGTGCGAAATTCGTGTTTCATTTGTATGGGACCCCTCCCTTGTAGAAGTGGGAGGGGTGTAAAACCATTATGGATATATTTCTTACCCCTAAAAACATCCACCTACCAAATTTGGTTCTATTTACTTGGTTAGTTCTCGAGATGTGCAGAAATTTGTGTTTCATTTGTATGGAACCTCTCCCTTGCAGAAGAGGGAGGGGTGTCGAACCAATATGGGCATATTTGTTACTCCTAAAAACACCCACATGTCAAATTTGGTTCCATTTGCTTGGTTAATTTGTGAGATGTGCAGGAATTTTTTTTTTTTCATTTGTATGGGGGCCCTCCCTTTCAGAAGAGGGATGGGTCTCAAACAGAGGCGTCTCGTCCACCTGTTCAACCTGTTCATAGGACAGGTAGACAATTTCGGAACAATTACACGAATTATTTCTCATTTGTAGCATGGATCTGACATCATTAAGTTTTCTTGTAACCTTAATGTTATTTCGAACATTCGAACATTTTTTTGATTTTCAATTTATTTCCACCAATTTCAATTTCTATTTATTTCTCCACCGTGAAGAATATAACCTGGCTAAACACACTCTACACTACTCAACCCACCCGCAACACAGCCCACCCGTAATACAACACAACACAACGAGATAAGCAGTAATGACTACCGTTTGTTCAAATCATTTATCTGAACTAGCATTCATTCAAACACTTCTCTGCATTTTCAAGTACTATAGCGTACGCAGCCAGTTATGTACATAAAGCGTGCACCACTATTAATGCGCAGCCTTGCGTAAAAATGACATTTGCGGTTCAAAAATTATGTTGAACCAAGCCGATGGAAACGATACCGCCGACGCCGACCCCCACCATTCTTTGATGTTCGTTCATTGAAATTTGAGAGAGGCCGCGAGAGTACACAGCTCTCAACGCTCAAGCGAGCGTCAGGTCGATGCAAAGCCGAGAGTGCAGCGAAGGGTTTTCATGTATTTCCTCATTGATGACATTATTCTTCACGTGAGAAAAAAAGTGTAGCGCAGCGCTGAGTGCGATACAAATGAAAAATCGAACAAATTCATTCATGGTTATTGTAGATGTAGTGGTGTTTTTTCGTTGATGTGTGGTTTCGATTCAAGCCTTTTTTCTCGATGTTGTTCATTCAAAAACTTGAACCATAGTATGGTAACTAGAATGGTATAGTCGGTATAGTACATGTTTGACTGCTCACGTTACGGTTGCTTTTGATTTGTTTGTGACGGCTAAGACTACCATTGCTCCATCTTTCAAATTTTTGTTGCTTTCTTGTGTGAAATTTCAATCTCGTTTAAGGAACGATACGTGGTGAGTAAAGCTTAATTACTTCATCATATTATATTTCAATTAATCATCACAAACTACCATATACCTACTGGAGATTGTTTGCGTGGATTTCCAGATGGACAACGTTATGGATCATTGCATTATTGAGCAAATGCTAAAGCGCCCGTTTGCCGCCAGAACCATGGAAGAAAAAATTAAAGTTATTGGACATCCGGTTCCTCGTCCACCTATGGAACAATTAAAATCCACGTATAAGTTGAAGGGGAAAATTATGTCCCGCAACTTTAATGTGTCATCGTATGACCAGCAATGGCTGTGTGGATCGGCGAAATTAAATAAACTTTTCTGCTGGCCATGTTTGCTTTTCCGTAGCGCCAATGAAAAAAATGTTTGGAGCAAGGAAGGATATAGTGATCTGAATCACCTTTCTGCGTCAATTAAAACGCATTCGAGCTCTAAAGATCACATAAACAATTCACTTGCCTTATCGATGTTCGGGCAAATGAGGATAGACGAAGCACTTGACCATAGCCGGCAGATCGCCCGCAATAAGCATAACGAAGAAGTAACGAAAAACCGGAAGGGTATGCGAACTTTAATTGAGATCACCTGTTTCCTTGGCACTCACGGTCTCGCCTTTCGCGGACATTATGAATGTTCCGATTCCACGAACAGAGGAAATTATAAAGACCTCTGCACGTTGATCGCCGCCAGGGATCCAGCGTTCCAGGATTTTATAAATAATAAAGTTTTCAGCGGAACGTCGGGAGGAATTCAGAACGAGCTTATAGAATGCATTGAAAGCTACATGCTTCAAACAATTAAAAGAGAAGTTCTTGATGTTGAGTTCGTGTCCATTATGATGGATGAATCAACAGATTCGGCTCGGTTATCGCAACTATCTTGTACTCTGCGCTACTTACGACCCGATGGTAAGAAATATTTATAAAATAAATTTTGCAAATATGTTAACAAATAGTTGATTTTTTTTTAATTCAACGAGGCTCAAACATTTTTTTGTTCATCAAAATTTTAGGAACACCAGTTGAAAGGCTCGTTAGATTGGCAGACGTTAGCAGTGACAAAACCGCCGCTGCGTTGGCCGGACACGTTGATGAAATAGCAGCGTATTTTGGTCTTGATGGTGACAAAGTTGTAGCTCAGAGCTATGATGGAGCTGCTGTAATGTCCGGGGACAAATCTGGAGTGCAAACATTGGTGAAGCAACGGTTTCCAAAAGCTGGATATATCCACTGCCGCGCACATGTGCTTAATTTGGTGCTACTTCACTCGTGCACAAATAACAAGAAATCAGCAAGGTTTTTCAACACGATCTCATCACTCGCGGCATTTTTCTCGCAGTCACCTAAACGCAGCGAGACATTAAAGCAATTTATGGAGACCCACATACCAAATGTTTGCAAGACCAAATGGACGTATAATTCGCGTATGATCAAAATAATTGATTCGAATTATGCAGCGATTAATGAATGTTTAGGTGAGATTTATCTTGGCGACAGTGTCTTTGATGCTGAAACTTGTACTACAGCCAGAGGTCTTCACGCATTCATGCTTGAATTCAATACCGTATTCTTGCTCAAACTTTTTGCTAATATTTTTGCACATACAGATGTACTGTATCAAATTTTGCAAACAAAAGAATTGGACGTAGTAGAATGTTTACGTAACGTCAAGGCTTGCCTCGCTTCTATCGAAGAGCTCAAAGCAGAGCATCATTTCTACAGAACGCTTAACGATGCAATTGATGTTTCTGGCGAAACGATCACTGATAGCAACGGTATCAATTATCGTCCCATATATGACTTTATCATTGACAAAATTATTGACGAAATGTCTAAACGATTCAAAGAACTAGATGAATACAAATTCATCATTTTGTTGAATCACGAAAAATTTGCCGAATTCAATGTCACATTCCCTACAAAGAATTTGAAAATGCTTATTTCGTACCATTCTAAATTCGATGAAGCGAAGCTGTATAATGAGCTGACCGTTCTTTACTCGCGCGAAGAGTTCAGAGGCAAAAATATATTGTATTTAATTTCGTTTATCCTTGGACAAAACCTGCATCAAACTTTCTCCGAAACGCTTCGGCTGGCCAGAATGATACTGACATTGCCTAATACAACGGCGTCCGTCGAACGAACGTTTTCGGTTCTCCGACGGATCAAAAATTATTTGCGGTCTAAATCGGGGCAGAATCGATTATTTGGTATTATGATGATGGCTGTGGAGAAAGATTTACTCCATGAGATGACGCTGACGCCATTATTTTACGACGATATTATCGACAAGTTTGCGTTAAAAGTAAACCGAAGGATTCTTTTTTTTATATAAATAAATGTCGATAGATAAAACTTTTAAAATCTGTTATCGCAATACTGTTGTTTTAATGTTGCAAATGTCGATTGAACAGGTGGCCCACTTGGTCACGCGTCGCCTCTGGTCTCAAACCATCATAGGAACCTTTCTCGGCCCCTAAAACCCCTACATACAAATTTTCACGTCGATCGGTTCAGTAGTTTCCGAGCCTATATGGATCAGACAGACAGACCGGACTGCATTTTTATAGTTATAGATTTAAATATCAGTAGAAATTTGTGAAACCTCTTGTGTCACTCATACAAGTAAACATCCATGGTATTACAGTTAACTCTCCCTAAATCGATTTCGAAGGGACAGGAATTATCGAGCTAGCGAGGGTATAGAGTTAGAGAGGTAAATTAAAAAAAAAATATGAGTAAAGTGGCCCTAATACCCTGGATATTCATCGAGTTAAGGAGATCATCGAGATACATAATATCGAGTGAAGGAGAGTTGACTGTATACTGATTGTTGGAAATCCGCTTACCATACCAAGCTTAGTCAGACATCAATTCCTTGAATTCCGGAGATGGAAAGTGATAACGTTGCATCTCGAACTTACCGAGCAAAAATCGTCGCAACCACCCAGTCGGGTGCCTCGTACACTGTATATATAAAACTACACTACTACTTATTATGTTTGCTGCTCTTACCAGTACATTTACAATATTTAGGGCCTCAGATACTGCACAAGGCTACTAACTGGCCGCAATGGAATACTTATGTATTCACCCAACCGAAAAAAAACCTGCCAAAAACAACACTCAGAATTAAACAATCCGTATCTCAATGGTTCCTTGATGGATTTTCAAGCTTATCAATGAACTCGGAATGAATTCTAGTTTATTAGCAACATAGAAATCCACAAGAAACTAGCTGTCAGAAAAGTTCTAAGCGTTGCAAAAATGAACATTTTGTCACACACTCCCAAAATCCGGAACATTTCCGGTGTCCATTGCTCGCATCAAGTCCTCACATAATATTTGGAAAGTAGGATAGTTTTCCAGTAAAATGAAACCTGTTTCGTCAAAATTGATTTATTTTTCGTGAAGTTCTGATCGTTTGAATTTTGACAAAATTTCACCTGTCTCAATCATTTTGTCTACCCCCTGTATGTATTGTAATGGGAGCAAAAAGTAGTTTCCATAAAAAATTGAATGGATTGGTGAAACTATTTTATCGGTGTTAGTGATATACTGAACGGTCGATCATACCTTCTAATTTCAAAACACTTTTGGAACCGTTGACATCACGCACGTAAAAGCAACATCAATATCTGCAATATTAAAACTGGGCCCCGGGCTTCCACAGTCGTCAATTCGGCTCTGTTTATAGACGAGGTAGGTAGAAGTTTATGATATACAATTCTTCATGATTCCTCTTGCTAAACTAGAACGCTTTGAAATATATCGCTTAGGGCATCTTCAGCGGTGGTCCAAATCGTTGTTTTGTTCTATTTTTTTGGAACAAACTCAAAAAGTTTACTATACTAAAAATAAAAAAAATTAACTTTTTTGTGTTAAGAGATAGAAGAATAGTTCATTCAGCAGAGTTGTAAAAGATTCAAAACTATGAAACTTTGTTGAACAAATGAAAATCCTATCTTCTTTCGGTACAAAGTAATAAAGTATTTTACATGGAACTTACTTAAAAGTTAGTTTTTTGTACTTAACTTTTGTTAGTTGCATTTTACACGAAAGTATTGTTCAGAGGAATTGTTAGGGCACATAAAACACACATTTTTGCCAAAGGTCATACATCTCCAAGACTTTTCCTTACAAAGTTATATCATATTTTAGCTTATTTTTTCGATAACTTCAAGAACGTATAGGTTAAAAAGGGGCAAGTGGAATCATGATGTCAATACTTTTCCTTGAAGTTAAGCTGAAGTACTACAAACTCCTTTAGGTTCCATTTGTGCCAATCCACCCATATTAGAGTACGGCGAGCATATGTTGCAGTAGGTTTTCATATATCAAATATACTAACTTTTTTTGTGTTAGGAGATAGAGGAATGGTTGATTTGGAGAAGGTTTAAAACGTGTAAAAATATGAATCTTTGCTGAACAAACAAAATTCCTATCTTTATTGGGTACAGGGTTACAGAGTATTTTCCGTAAAAGTTACTAAAAGTTAATATTTTGCACTTAACTTTTCTTAATTAAATTTTACAAGAAAACGTTGTTTTAAAGAAGCATTTTGGCATACAAAACACACGTTTTTGTTGAAGACCATAAATCTCCAAGACTTTTCCTTACAAAGTTATAGCACATTTCAGCGTATTTTTTCGATAATTTTAATAACTAATAATTTAGGGGGTCTCCCATACAAAAATATAAAAAAATATCAAAAAATCACCATTTTTGGCACTTTATATGACAAAAATCAGTGAAATGGCTATTATTTTTCCGCACAAATGAAGTTTCTAGGAAAGAAATGTTTTTTTTTTTTTGTTTTTGGATTTTTGTTTTCTCTTTAAAAATTTATTCGATCAGAACATAGGAAAGAAACTAAAAAATTATTGTTTGAAGTCTTTTTTGGTTTCAACACTGGGCAATTTCGCACGGTTCTCTAATGTCGCCTCCATAACAGCCTCTACATTTTCCGATATTACTCGTTTGGAAACGCTAGCTAGCAGTTGAACGTGTTGTTCCGTTCCTTGTATATGTAATGGAATATGCGGATCAGTAAATGGTGAATCATCTTCATTTAAATATGCTATCAATGTTTCATACGGAATGATTCGCGTGAATGATGGTTCAAATACGTTATTTTTATCAGTCAAATCGATCATTTTCGTGTAATCGAAGCAATGGAAGTTTATATCTGGTTTTTTATATTCTCTAAGTTCCGCTGGGTCTTCAACATTGTCTCGATATCGTAAAATTTTCTTGATAGCAGAGTCGCGCACCTCTTTCCTATCATCAAACAACATTGATAGCAAGATATTTTCCGAATGTGCAAAATATGGATTATTTTTAATTACATGATTGACAACAGTGCGTAAATTTGGCTCCAGAAATTGTGCCCAAGTAATGTACTTGAAAAATAATACACTACCGTACACGACAGAGCTGTAATACTTGATATTAAAATACATTGGCACATAAACCTTAATTATAAATTCAACCAGAATTCTTAAATTTTTAGGTGGTTATTTCATTGTCACATATAATCGTAATAATCTAGCGGCCTTGGTGAGCCAGCGAGAATGTACAATTTTCCCTGGTTTTATGTTAGCCAGATCCACAGAAACCACGCCATTAGAAATTGCATGTGCCATGTCGTATAAGTACTGCGAATCGGTGGAATATTCGTGCTGTTCTGCAACAGGAGGCATATTTTCCAACGCAATTCTCTGAAAGTCGCTCACCACCTAAAAATATATAATAATTAAATAAATTTATTATGATTTCACCATTCAAAATGTTAGAAAATTATAATAAATGAGTGATAGCAATGACTTACCGGAAGAGCTTCCGAATTTTCAATTTGCTTGCTTAGTTTCCCGGTTGTTGATGTTGGTCCAGTGGTGGATGATTTATCCAAAACCCCAAACAAATGTCGAAACGGAAGTTCGTTGAAGTGTAGAAGGCAAACAAACCAATGCAATGGTCTTTTTAGCAGCAATTCGAATCTTCGTATAATTCCACCGTGTGTGCCAGTGTTTGTTGGCTCACCGTCAGTGCATATGCCAATCAATGAATCCAGAGATATGTTTTTATCGTTGAAAAATTCATTCAATTTTGTTGTTTTGTATTCAGCACTTTCCTCTACCAGTCTTGCGTAACCAATCAATCGAGAATTCGGTTCTCTCAAAATAACAAGGTGAGGTTCTTTTACCATCCTACTATGATACTTACCATCAATTTTTTCTCTCGTATAAGTATCATATTTTCTGCCGTCGAATGAAAACGCTATTAAACTGGAATCATCAAACCTTTTGCGGAGCACTATTCGTCTGCATTTCTCTCTTTCTCTACGAACTTTCGATTTATCCATGATGAGAGGTTCGCCATGCTGATCTTTCATTTCAAAATCTTTGAAAAGACTGGTTGCCAATGCTAACGCTACTCTATCAGACACACCAAATCTGTCACACATCAAGGCAAAGTTAAAACAATCGTATCTTTCTGTGTATTGTGAACTTGTGCTTCTATTCATAACATCTTCATCAACCGTCATCGGTACGTCTACGTATGTTGTATCATCGGGATCTTCGTATGTTGGCATTGTTGGCATTGATGACGATGTCCCTTGCTCTTCAATTTCCATCAGAAATGCATCAATTGTTAGTCTTCTCTGTTTATGTTGATCGTGCATAAACTCTTTGAGGCGTTCTGGAACCAAACCGCAGTTACATTGAGCTGCCGTCAAATCGCATTTACATGCTCCAATATAAAATAAAAAAATTTCGTTCAGAGTACCGGTAAACACTAAAAGGTCTCTATTCGTCTTCTTAATTTCGGCTTGGTATTTGTCAACCAATCTATTCAATTTAACAGCAACATTTGAAATTATTTCCATACCAAGTTTTTCCCAAATTCCAACCAACCTATCTATTACGTGATTAGAGAATTGTTTATAAGAAAACTTTTTTTGTTCTGTTTTTGCACGTTCGCTTAAGTAAAAATAATATCTCAAGTTATCCAGACCGGTTGGTAAATTAATATCATTCAAATCAGAAGACACACCAAAAACAGCAACATCATGCTTGGGTTAATGACTCATTGGGTTTTCGATAGCTGATGATGTTGTTGCTATTTCATCTTGCGGGTTCATTGTAAACTAAAAAAAATATATTTTGACTTTAACAATTTTCACTTTCACTTTCAGGTTTTTATTTTAGGTGTTGACTCTTTGGCGGACGATGTAGAATGATTTATGTTGACGTTTCTATCCTATACGAAACCTACACTAGTTCTACACAGAGTGAATAGATAGAGTGACGCAGAGAGAAATTCAGTCAAAACAGCAACACGGTTTTTTTATGTATCCACCAAAATATTTTTCTGGCAGCCCCTTTTTGCTCAAGTTCCAGTTGACTTCAACGGAGTGTTGTTATTGTCAGAGTGAAAAGATAGTTATTGTATTTAAATTTAAAACAAGTTCGTTTGATAAAGTTTGATAGAGATAGATAAAATGAAGTGCGTTTTGTGTAATAACAAAAAACAGTAAGGAATGTGAGTTTTTTTCGGTTCCCGAAGAATCCGAATCCGATTGTGAGGAAACAGTGGATGGATTTTTGTTGCCTCCCAGCAGACTATTTCATTGACGAAAACACCCGACTTTGCAGTGTTCGTTGGTTTTTCTGGTTTCAGACTCTGCGTAACTCTATTTATTCACTCTGGTTCTACAGTGTGCGTGGGAACAGTGGAAACGGAGCGTCCGTGCGTGGTAGCCGTTGTGGTAGCATACCAGCGGTGCTCGCCTGACTGGTCGAAATAAAAATATAACATATGATGTAACAGAGTGATATACGATTTTATGTTCAAAAGGACGCCAACTGCAAACGCCATCTGCAATGAGAATGGCTCAGAAATATGTGTAATTGTGTATGTATGTGCTGAAGACTCAGGACCGAATCCCATGCGAAGCAGGAGAAAACAAAAATCCAAAAACAAAAAAAAAACCTTTTTTTTCCTAGAAACTTCATTTGTGCGGAAAAATAATAGCCATTTCACTGATTTTTGTCATATAAAGTGCCAAAAATGGTGATTTTTTGATATTTTTTGATATTTTTGTATGGGAGACCCCCTAGGGGGGTCCCAGGGGGGTAACACTAGCATGGGTGGGTCGGCCCTTCCAAAGTTAGTGGGGGTCGGTCATACATTTGGACTCGATTTGGGCACTCTAAATGGGTCAAAACAGGATTTTTTGAAATTTGACCTTTTAGGTACCTACACGTTAGTACAAGGGACATCAGAATTATTTTAGAGGTATAGTTTTTTGAGCAAAGTATCTTATTTTGATCCCTAGAATCCGAAAATCATATGTGCCTAAGCGATTTTTTGATCCCCTACAAATCGAACCGCCCTAATATATATATATATATATATATATATATATATATATATATATATATATATATATATATATATATATATATATATATATATATATATATATAATATATATATATATATATATATATATATATATATATATATATATATATATATATTTATTTATTTATTTATATATATATATATATATATATATATATATATATATATATATATATATATATATATATATATATATATATATATATATATATATATATAATATATATATATATATATATATATATATATATATATATATATATATATATATATATATATATATATATATATATATTAATTTTTTAATTTTAATTAAATTTGCATTTTTCGGCCAATGCAGCTAATTTTATTTTGATTTTGATGGTTTCATCGGTTTTGATCGGAAAATTTCACGTATGAAACACTTATCACCCCGTGGTAATATGAGCCAATCTTGAGATACAACATTTTTACGAAAAATTAATTACGAAATTCAGAACTATTTTCGTAAAAATGCTATATCTCGAGATTGGCTCATATTACCTCGGGATTATGGTTGTTTTTAATGTGAAATTTCCCACGATGAAATCATCAAATTTAAAATAAAAATGGCTTACAACTTTTTTCGTAAAATTGTTATATCTGGAGATTGGCTCATATTACCTCGGGATGATAGTTGTTTCTTATGTGAAATTTTCCAAGGAACACGATGAAATTATCGAATTTAAGATAAAAATGGCTGCATTTGCCGAAAAATGTAAATGTCGCTATAAACGACGCCACAGAACATGGTGTTAAATTCATGAAAAATTCTGACCGTGTTCCAACACATAATGAAGACGAACTTCAGTTTATATTGCATGTTGTTGATTCATACCGTAAAAATACCCTCATTGAAAATCCGAACTTTCTAACAAACACCAAAAGTTTTAGATTATTTTAAACTTAATTTAGAATGATAACATAACGGTTTTATAAAAATACAGGAGTATTTGAATACGTTTATCAAGAGATATATGTAAAAAAAAAAAAAAAAAAAAAAATATATATATATATATATATATATATATATATATATATATATATATATATATATATATATATATATATATATATATATATATATATATATATATATATATATATATATATATATATATATATATATATATATATATATATATATATATATTGATTTCCAAACATTTCAAGAATGTGTGTATAAAACTACCTGGATGTGGTCAATATTCAAGAGATAAAATCAAAGCGTCTTCAGCAAAAATACTACTTACAACTTTGCTAAAGACTTAACTTTGAATTAATAAGTAATTAAAATAAATTAATTTCATTGCACTTTTAGGCAGATTATTCAAAAATCTTATTGCATCAAAAGTTTCCCCTCAAGATAAACAAAAACTTTTTCGAATACACTATAGCATTTAAATAGCATTTTTACACTCAAAAGGTTGACGATCACGTTTTTCACGTGCCAGTGTGCAAAATGCAACTTTAGGCCACCCTTATGTGTAAAGAAAAGTAAGTTCAAACGGTCATTTTCAAATGAAATGAAGAAAATGCCGATTCCGAAATCCTGAAGGACGAGGATATCATTGAAAAAGTTGTCAACCCGTAAGCAGATATTCATGGTTCTTATACATCGGACCAAAAAATAAATAACAACGAGAAGGAGAAAAAAGAAGCAGTTTCAATAAAAAGTCTTTACGAATGTAAATAAATGTTGAAAAAAAAAGTGATAATAACGTAACGGCTTGATTTTTTCTTTTTTTCTAGATGACACACTTTTTGGAAATAAACTTTTACACGCGGCTAAAGATCTTCTAAAAACCCAAAAATAACTATGTGTTTCAAATTGTACTTAAAACAAGTTGATTAACACTTATAGTTGGATTCTATTCTCCAAATAAACTATACGTAGACAAATGACAACAAAATAAAGTATTTTAAGCCCTGTTGTTGAAAATGTTTCATGATTCGATATAAGGTACAATTCGATATAAGGTACAACTTAAAAATCGAAATGTACCTTATATCGAAGTTTGCCTGTATATATATAAGCAATAACTATATCACAGAATGATTTTGTTTGTTTTTAGGGTTGATTTCTTAAACATTTTTACTGATATTTGCAAGATGGAAGAGGACACCGAGTACAAAAAGTTATCAGTGGAAGAACGATGTGTACATAAGCTATGGAAAGCTCGCGTTGATGGTTACGAAGAAGCAGCTAAACTATTCCGTACAATCGACGACGAAAAGTCTTTGGAATGGAACAAATATCTAGGACTCATTAGAAAATTTGTCGTCGATAACAATGCGGTAGCACAGGAAAAAGGTTTAGAGGCAGCTTTAGTTTTTATTGAGAATAGTGGAAACGCGGGAAGAACAGTTAATGAAGTAATGGGTGGTATCATCACTAAATGCATAGGAGCACCAAAAGCTAAAACCAAGGATTTGGCAGTTCAAATAACATTGATGTATATTGAAGTCGAAAAACAGGATGTTGTATTGGAGGAATTATTGAAGGGAGCAGAGCAAAAAAATCCAAAAATAGTGTCATCATGCATTGCTACAATTACCCAAGCCTTGAAAGAATTTGGAAACAAAGTAATCAATATCAAACCAATTATGAAAAAACTTCCTGCATTGCTAAGTGATCGAGATAAGTTGGTTCGAGATGAATCCAAATCACTTACGATAGAAATTTATAGGTGGGTTGGAGCTGCTTTCAAGTCACAAATTGCTTCTCTTCCCACTGTTCTGTTAACTGAGCTGGAATCTGAGTTTGAAAAGGTTGGCAACTGCAAAGCAATTCCTACGAGATATTTGCGTTCTCAACAAGAGAAACAAATGTTGGTTGTGGTTGGCACCAGTGGCGATGCAGGTGAGGGTGCTATAAATGATGAGGCAGATGCAGTAGAGGAAATCGATCCATTCGACTTAGTGGATCCGGTGGATATTCTTTCCAAGTTACCCAAAGATTTCTACGAAAAAATCGAAGCCAAGAAATGGCAAGAAAGAAAAGAATCTTTAGAAGCATTGGAAATTTTATTACAAAACCCTAAACTCCAGACCGGCGATTATGGAGACGTTGTACGTGCTCTTAAAAAAGTTGTCGTGAAGGATACCAATGTAGTTTTGGTAGCTCTTGCAGCCAAATGCTTAGCAATGGTTGCAAAAGGATTGGGAAAAAAATTCAATCCGTACGCTGGGGTATTGTAACATTAGGCTTGCATGAAATTGTATGTAATTTACGTCGTTTAATTTCTAGGTATGCATCCCGGCAATTTTGGAGAAATTTAAAGAAAAGAAGACCAATGTCGTAATTGCACTGAGGGATGCTATAGACGCAATTTCTCTCTCTACCACATTGGAATGTATGCAGGATGATATTTCGGAAGCACTGGGAAATAAAAATCCAAGTGTGAAAATGGAAACCGCTTCCTTTTTAGGTAAGTGAATTAATTTTTCATTCTGATGCAATTGTTTCGTATTTGAAAAATCTATCTAACAATAAATACCTATAGTTTTTCCATATCCATAGCCTCATAGATATCCATAATCCATAAATTACGTAACGCCAACACCTACAACCCCCCCTCCCCCCATAAAAATAGCGTTACACTGTAGAAGGATTTGCTTGATAAAAATGCTCGTTTTTGAAGAGTCTCTCCGGAGCTTTCACCTTCCACCCTCTTCTGTGTAACAAATCGTAACGCTCAAGGAAACCCTTCCTCCCCCCCTATGAGCGTTACGTAATTTATGGATGCCGCCTAAATGTTAATATCTTTCTGTCTGTCTATTCTCTATAGGTTCAAAAACTACTGAACCGATTGCCGTGAAAATGTGTACATGCAGTATTGGACAAAACATTTATTTCAACAAAATTAAACATTATCAATACAGAAAAATATTAACAAATTCAACCAAAATTCAAATCACAGAGGTTTTTCTCCTGAACGAGTGCAACTTTACAACAACGTTCATCGAGTTAATGTTAGCACAGTGCCGTAGCTACTCCGTCTTGCGTGGTGGGGCAAAGAAATTTTTCTGATGTTTTTTCATGAATGAAATAATTCAAAAGTAATACATTTAATTTAAATATACAGCAGCTTATCTGAAAAGTATGAATAGTTAATGAATTCGCTGCATTTATACGAAATAGGAAAACTGCGCAAAAGGCAATGCAATCGCGTCGGGGGGCTAAGCCCCCAAATAATGGCAGTGTGCTTAGGGTCATAATCATGCAGGAATATTTACTTTATCGGCATATTCTATTTGGCATAAGGTAACAACGTCTCTCATGATGTACAACATGAAACGATCCATAATTCTGGTGATTCCGAGAATCGAGCCATGACCATTAGCAGAGAAATATCCCCAAACTATCACATTACCTCCGCCGTGTTTCACAGTCATTTGACGGTGACGTGAATCTAAGCGCTTTTCGATCGGTATGCGTACGCCAATATCTCCAGCCAATAAGAGATTGAGCAGATACAAATGAGCAGAATCGCGCCAAATGATCTGGAAATACGCGAAAATTTAATCGACTATTTTTAATTTGAATGAATCAAAACATTGTAGCCCAGAAACCGTTGGTTGTATAGTATAACTGTCTGAGAATGAGAATGTACAAAAAAAAATTCTGACAAAAAAAAATAAAAATAAAAATTAAATTTCAATTAAAAAAGAGTTGAATTTTTTTTTCGATTTT
This sequence comes from Wyeomyia smithii, assembly GCF_029784165.1. Lineage (NCBI taxonomy): Eukaryota > Metazoa > Arthropoda > Insecta > Diptera > Culicidae > Wyeomyia > Wyeomyia smithii. The sequence continues at coordinate 148,193,007 of NC_073695.1, forward strand.
TTTTAAGGAAACTTGAAGTTAATACGCAACTTTAAAAAATAAGTCCAGTGTAGAGTTAGGAGCTCTACCAGGACCTGTGATCACTTAGAAATGAAACACACAAAGTCCTGTACGCGAACATTCGATTCGCGGAATCACCTCTTTTAGATGATAGATAAAGATGATTGATTTTATTAAGTTACAATTTTGCTTAAATATTAACCTGTGTAACTCAGAGCGGAGAGACTCTTCTCCTCCGACCTGAGTTATCGTCTATCTAGCGGTTCTATTCTAACCTATAGTATTTATTACTCTGTTTCGTTTTCGAGTTGAATTTTAGTACATATTATTATACCGCGGGTGTTATAGAGCACGTGCATCGGAGTAACGTGCGAGAGCGTACGGTATTTGTTCGCGCGCTAATTGTGAGTATCCGAGAGCGCGCAAGCTCTCGGTACCATGCGCAACCGTGAGTGCTTGAAGGTAACCGTGAGTGACGCTGTGCCTCCGGCTTCTGTTTTGCTTATAGTTAAATTGTAAAGGTAAACATTGTGTGGCATGCTCGTTAGGATATTTACATTTCGCAAGCCACCGATCGTTCGACGCCTTATAACTAGGGCGCGTGGTTATTGTTTTAATACTATTCATAAAAAGGATGCTTTTTTTGTCATTTATCTGTTTGGTTTCATAATAAAAATGCCTCGTTAGTTGTTATCGTTCTGTTCGGTCAACGATTCATAATAGGAATGCTTCTGGAATGCTATGTTATTGCAAGGTGTTTCCTGCGAGTTAAGTGAACTCTGCGGCAAGCTAATGCCCTAGATCATGTTAAAATTGTTTTGATTCTCTACAGTATTGAGTAAGCTCGGCAGCAAACTGTGGTTTCTAGCCTGAATTCTGATGCATCGTGACGGAACATTGGGTAATCTTCGCGGGGTGTGACGTCACATCTCCCCACTCTCCCGAAGTGGTTGTTATCGCGATGAGATAACGGCCTAATGCCTAGTTATGTTGGCTTTGTTTTTTTTTGTGCGTCTTATTTACCTAATATTTTCTTCTTTCTTTTATTTTTTCTTTAATGTTCTGTACAACATATTACATACACTTATGCGGCCCCCTATATCTCACATCGGCTGCGTGCTGGTGCTGCGTACTGGTACTCGCTGCTTGGTTGCCGTATTTGGACCTGGGGGAGTGTCCGGCGGTGGAGGTATTCGTCGCCTGGTGATGTCGTCATTGGTGTAGTCGGTCGAGTACCCGGAGCGCCGTGCGCGCCGTCAAAGTGGAAGCTCGCCCGGTCCACCGCGTTCGAGTTTGTGTTTGTGTGAATTCCTTCTTTGGCGAAGTTCCGCCCTGCGCCTGCCGCGTTTGCTTTCCCACTTGCGCACTCTCCATACTGCGCATGCAGCTGGGTGCCTGGTTGATGCTATTTTACGTTGGGTTGCCCCTGCTATATTATTACGGGGTTCAATAACTTTAGGTAATCCTTACTTGGCGTAAATTCAAAGCTTGGCCAGTGGACTCTTTGGGGGCAGTAGAATGTCGGCTGATTTCGTAAGCTTGATCTTTTTTTGTCTCAGGGTAATGTACCCTGCGTTGTTTTTCTTGCGGTGTTTACTCTTGCAATTTTTTGTTTATTTGATGTGTAATGCAAACATGAATTTTGCAAGTCGAGTGCGAATGCCCAGGCTGTTGCCCTTTTGATTTCCGTTGATGATTTTACGTCGATTGGCAATCTCCCCATGAAGTTTTCTTAGGAAGTTTTCTAATGCGTAACTGATGCTGTCTCGATTAGTCTGAGCTAAACCAGATCGATAACTGATATCTGGTTAGCTCTCGCCCTTTTTTATGTTGTCTGGGATCTGTGTTGAATTGGCGGCTTCGCCGCGTTCGCGATTCCTCCCTTGGTCTAGAAACTGGAGTCTGGTGGTTGTTCTCTCCTCGATACTGCGCGAAATACCTCACCCGCCATCGACACCCACCATCTCCCCTTAGCGCCAACTGCTGTCTTCTGGCGACTCGGTGGTATCTCCTCGTGGTCTGTAAAGTCTGCAATCGTTAATTCGCTCCTCTCGTCGTTTGGCTGCTTGGCGTCTTTTTTTTTTATCTTACGTGCTAACCCTGCTAAGCAAGTGGTGCATTTATTTTTTTTTTTGCTAATAATTCATAAATTCTTTTTTTTTGTTTTGGTAATTTTTTCCACTTGCTGTCTAAACTATTTGTTCACTCGCGTACGGGCCTCTTACATTTTATTTTCTGTTCTATCTTCTACTTACAATCTTTGCCCGTAGTTTTCTCGATTTTTGACAATAAGGTTACCGTCTTCCCCTACTGAATGTGTATAATATTTTTTTGATGTGTATATTCTGTTCATCTGATTTTACAAGAAAAAATAATATTCCAAGGTGCATTCGTTGTTACATTGTCTTGACATCGTTTATGTAAATATTATTTTTTTTTGTCTTTTTTATATTCAATGCTCCGTGGCTCCATTACAATAGTGTTCTTTGTTTTTTTATTCTTTTGAAATCGCAAATTTTTCCTATTATTTGCACCTTCATGTTACAATCTCGTGTAACTTGACTTTCGGGAACTGGATATATATCTATTTTTTTTTCTCATAACTCTTTCCAGTATATAACATGAATAACCTTTTTTATTTAATAATATAAGTCTTTTTGCACATAACCAATTATGCTTTCGTCCTGCTATTCTTGTTTCATCATCTTTTCATTAAATGAACCGCATCGGTTAAATATTCATCATTTTTCTTTTTCATATCGACTCTCTTCGTTTTCATGAAAACTTTTTTAACTTGGAATTGTTTTCGACTGACCTCGTTTTTTCTCTTAACTCTTTAACTCTTATTTGTCCTTCCGAATAACTTGATTCACTCCTATCAGGCTCAGATAATTATCCTCGAATGACTCTCTTCATTTCATCAAAACGTATCCTTTGGTAAACATTGTCGTATGCCTTTTGCTCGAACGAAGGCATCTGCAACTCTATCGTTCTCGCTCCTTGTTTTTCATTAAGTTTTTTTTCCTTTTACTTTTTGTGTCTTTTTATTCTTTCTGAAATTTCTTTTTATCCCGCCATACTTACATTTACTTACACTTCTCCTGATATGCAGTTGCCTGCATAATCCTTTCCCCCTTCCGACCGAAGGTGCGACCGCCCGCTTTAGAGATTCCTGAAAGAGAAGAAGGTTAGTAAGTAAAAGAAAAATTTCGCACTTCCATTCATTCTGGGTTGACTACTCCCTTGTCCGTTCACCTGATACGCATTCATCTCAATCGTTCCGGGTAGTCACTCCCGTTGTTTCCACTCGCCCGATCTTAACTTACAATAGATAGGTGGAATCTTTTAACGCCAGTAGTCCCCTCGTCTGGAAGGTTTAGCCTTCTTGTCCAAAGTCTCTCCTAGTTCTATTGTCGTTCGTTTTTTATGTCATCTCCAATACTTCATTAATCGGTTTTCTTCTCTCATTGGGCCATTAGCCATTTTTAATTAATCAAACCCCGTTCGCATATTCACTATATATTTTTCCCATTAACATTTGCATTTTACAAAACAAAAAAAAACAAATGCTGTTCTAAATTCTTTTAACTCCTTACAATCGCCCTCATTGTTATTTCCCGTCCGTCTTTTATCGGGCCATTGGCCATTTTTTCCTAGGTCTGCCTCGCACTAACGAGGTCATCTGTACTCTGTCCATTTATCCCATGCTAAATTCGCATTTTATATAAAAACGTTCTCTGTGTATTATTTAATTCTGTTTTCCGTGTTTCCACACGATAGGTCATTTTTTTGTCTAAAAATTCAACCACGTCTTTCCCCAAGTAAACGTCACGCCCTTTTGACACTTGTCCATCAAAGGCTTTCCATAATCTCGGCGACTATTCATATTTCTTCACGCCATTTTATTTCAGTATACTTTTTCATACAGCTTTAGGTGCTTGCTACTATAACTTATTTCATTTCATTTTGTTTTATAGCATAGTTTAAGTTCATATAATCAGTCATAATAACGTTTAAGCCGGTTATTATGAACTTTTTCTAAACGATTGCCGTTTCTAATTACTGTGGTCATTTCGCTTGGGAATTCCACTACTTCATAAGGTCCTCTCCACATATTCTGGAGCTTTTGACCTGGTCCTGTCGGGAATGATTTCACTAAAACTAAATCGCCATACATGGGCTGCCATTCATTTGCCTTTCTGTCATAAACTTGCTTGCGCTTTTCTTTTGAATCCTTTAGGTTGGCCTTCGCGTTTGCGTGGAGGTCAAAAAATATTTTTTTCATCTCTTGTGTATATGTTTCATATGTCAAATTGTCCACTCCATTCCGCTTGTAAATGGAGGTGGGAATGCGTGCTGTACGTCCATACAACAATTCGAAAGGAGTGTACCCCGTGGATGAGTTTACTGAAGTATTATACTCAAACGTAATAAATGGAAGCAATTTATCCCACGTGTGCGGTTTTCCGCCAATAAATTGTCTTAGGTAAGTTTTTAACTCACGTTTTGATCTCTCCACCAAGTTAGCCTGTGGGTGATATGGGCCAGTGGTAATTTTCTTGATCTTCAAAATCTTGCACACATCTTTCATTAGTGCGCTCATAAAATTTGCACCATTATCCGTAACTAATTCTAACGGTGCCCCAAATTTGCATATATAGTTTTCCACAAAAGTTTCAGCTACTGTGTAGCTCTCTTGATTCGGCATTGGTGCCGCGATCAAGTATCTAGTCAAATCGTCTTGCATGAATAATCCATATTTGTTCCCGCTATCAGACTCGGGTAACACAACTATATCCATATAAAGTTTATCAAATGGTTCCGAAGCAGTTGTCGTAATCTGCATTGGAATCCTATTGGACTTACAAATTTTGTTCTTCTGGCAGGACTCACACTGCCGCACATAATTCTCAATATCTCGCTTCATAGTGGCCCACGTGAATAGTGTGCCAATCCTTTGGCGCATTCGTCGCGCTCCAACATGCCCTCCTAAGGGTGCATCGTGAAATTCTTTAAAGGTAGGCGGTTTTAAATTAAAACCGCCTACCTTTTTGTCTTTTAAGTTGAGTACACCATCCTCTACGTATTCTTTCAGTCCTTGTGACAGCTGATACAGTGTCTGAAGTTCTCTGTATGCCGTCCGACTGTTTAAAATGACAAGACGAGCTTCGATATTTCTCTCATCCAATATTCTCTTCGAGACTTCCACCGTCTCGCTCGGTATCAGGTCATCTGATAATGCCTGTGAAAAATCATCATACGAAATATTGACGAGTTGTTGCTCATCCTCGTCCTCAGCGATGTCCGCAATGTCTATGGCACTCAAATCTTGTATTGTGCCCTGTAGTTCATCTAAAGTGTTTTTTGCTGCTCTAGCAGGCGTTTCTGCTGGCGCGTAATCATTGCTATCTGCCTGTGGGGAGCACTTTCCTGCCCCTGACATGTCCCATCTGACAAACGTGACAAAAAATCTGCGACTACATTCTCGCTTCCTTGTTTGTACCTGATGCTGCATTCCAAACCCTGCAACTTCAGTCTCAATCTTGTCAGCGTTGGAGATGTCTCTTTGAGCCTCCAAATCGCTATAGGTGGTCTGTGGTCCGTGTAAACGATGAACTTTTGACCAAAAATGTAATGTTTGAAATATTCTATGGCCCATACAATTGCCAGTAGTTCCTTTTCTATAATATGGTATCTTGTTTCTGCACCTACAAGTACACGACTCGCGAATGCGATCGGCCGGTGCATGGATTTTTCGTTTGAGAGGACGGCCCCAATAGCTTAATTGCTAGCGTCCGTCGTAATAACAAAAGTGTCCTTATAATCTGGACGGACTAAAACAGGCTCTGTAATCAGCGCGTCTCTAAGGAATTCGAACGCTTCTTGGCATTCTTTTCCCCACACAAATTTAACGTCTTTCTTCAACAAATCATTCAGCGGCTTGCGCTTCTCCGCGATGTTGGGGATTTCCCGTAAAAATTCACTGTACCCAAAAACGATCTTATACCTTTCACGTTAGTGGGTGGCTTAAGGCTCTGTATGGCCTGTATATTTGCATTAGTGGGTTTGATGCCGTTCTCGTTAACGACATGTCCCAAATATTCTAATTCTCTCTTCAGAAATTGGCATTTCGCTGGTTCAATTTTTAAGTTATGCCTACGTAGAGCCCGTAATACTTTACGCAAGTTGTCATTATGGTCGCCGGTGGTGTCGCCGAAAACAATAATATCATCGAGGTAAACAAATGCCTTCACATCCCCGATCTCAAACAAAACTGTATTCATCAACTTCTGAAAGGTTGAAGGACTGTTCTTCAACCCCATTGGCATTCGCGTAAATTCAAAATGGCCTTTTGGTGTGGAAAACGCCGTTTTAGCCGCATCTCGGCGATCAATCGGAACTTGATAAAATCCCGATTTCAAATCAATGGAGGAAAAATATTTTGCGTTGCCCACATTGTCCAATATCTCATTTATAAGAGGTATTGGGTAAACAAATGGTTTGGTGGCTTCGTTCAAAGATCTGAAGTCGACCACAATACGATATCTCTTGTTACCGTCAGTATCCGGTTTTTTCGGTACGCATAATACCGGTGCATTCCAGGGACTAGTGCTGGGTCTTATAATACCCTGCGCCCTCATTTCATCTATTTCTTTATTTATATGCCTTTTTGTGGCCTCGGGAAATCTGTATTGCCTTTTATTAATAGGCACATCTGATGAAGTTTGTGTGATGAAGAGTGTGTACGGCGGCGTCAGTTGTAGTCAATCTGTCACCTTCGAAAAAGAAAATGTCAGCAAAGCTTTCAACTATATTCTTCACTGTCTTAAATTCCATATCAGGCAAGTGGGCCAAATTTAACACTAGCCGTAGTTTTTCAATTCTTGCAATACATTTTGACTCTGGTGTCAGCTTGTGCTCCAACAGGTCATAGTCAAGCCTCGAGTCTAGCTCTAACTCGGGCATTAAAATATTTTTCGAGTCAAGAAGATTGTTCTTCGGCTCTTCATTCTGATATGTTTGGTGCTCCCTACTTATTTCGTTTTTGTCTACGTCAGCCTCATTGCGGGCTGTGTTGCTAGTATCTCGCAACTCGTTCTGCACAATGACTCTATTTCTGGCTGCCATATATACATGTCGACTAAGGACTTCCTCTTTGGGCATGCTCCACGGGCTCAAGTCGTCCGGACCTCTATTGCCGTGTTTCTTGAACACAATGTAATCAAAATTGTTCCCAATTTGAAGCGTATGCTTCTTTAAAAATTCTGCTCCGATTATTCCGTCGCTTGGCAGATTTTCTAATATGTGAAATTGTGTCGGGATTAGGAAGTCTCCGACTATTAAATCCAACGTAATTGTACCTGAGGTTCGTACAATGTTGCGGCCGATACCTCCAAAAGTAGTTACATTCTGTCTATTTACCGGTACATTCAAAAGGTTTACAATGCGTGCATTAATTATACGTACATGCACCTTTATCTAAGATTAAGTTTAACGTAAATTGGACATTCTGCCTAGCCAGCAGCGTTAACATTAAGCACCCTTTGACATCGTAATAGACGCGCTTAGCCACAAAAGCGCTGTTATCCCTTATGTGATTGCATGCGGCCTCCCAATCTGATATTTTAATGTTGCTGGGCTCATCTGTGCATATACGCCAGTCGACGTCCTGACACAATTCTGCGAAGTCATCGCTGAAATACTCTTGTGCACACGGATCTTTTATACCTTGTTTTGAGTAATTTGTATCCCCCCTTCCAGTATGTTTTATACTCAAAATATTTCGGTGTCTGCGGTCGCACGAGTGATCGGACCGTCTGTTCATCGATCCGCTCTGACCATAATAATAATTGTGCTGCCTGTTTCTGGCATAGTTCTCCTGATTACGCCAATTCCTAGGAGCGTCGTGATTGTTATAAGTGGGCCGATTCCCGCTATATCTTTCATAATTTCTAGTCCTGCGACTGATATGCTTATCTCTTTTGAACCACCTTTTTCTATAACTCGTACCCGTGTGGTTGATTGAGAAAATATTTCTGCTTCTGATACAATGCTTGGGCGCGCCGTGCTGTTTTTCGAGCAATTCTAAGCCACGCCATCGCTTTTCAATATCAGAGATATGTTTGATCTCCTGTTCATAATTTTCTAAGTTATTCAGCAGCTCAGCAGCTGCTATGCAATGTAACCGGAGACTCACTATCATACAAGACTTCCCACATTTGTTCTCGTAGGAATCGATTTGTCTCTTAATTTTAATTACTCTTCTTCTGTATTCAGGGAAGGTCTCATACACTCCCTGCCTCAATGTTTCTACCTGAATAATTACCGCTCCTATAGATATATTTTCTCCAAATTCCTTTAATAAATTCTGCTTAACCTGTGGCCAAGCGTTTGCCTTGATTCGATGTATTGCGGCAGCAGCTCTGCCTTTTAATTTCAATAAAATTATATAAATCAGAGAAGTGTGTGGCACTCCCTCTGGTATTTCTAGGGCAAAATGTTCAATATGGTAAATGAACGCATCTAGTTCGTCCACCGATCCGTCATATTCTGGGATGCACTTCTTGGCATCTCTTTCTGGGAACGTGTACTCCATTTTACAATAAATATTACTTAATAATCCCAAAATTTCTTTTAATTAATTGTAAATTATTTCCAAGCTCTTTCCAAATAATTAAGATTCCATATTGCTGATATTGTATTATAAAAATTATTAGCACTGTAAAATTATCCGTAACCGTAAAGGCTCATGTGGCCTTCTTTCTCTTTTTCCTATGTATCACTTACGCTTCTAAAACCAGATGTGATATCGGAGCGCGATCGGTTTCAATTTTATTGACGCTATTTCAAAGAATTTGAGAGGTGCGAACCATTTGGCGCTGAAACTTCAATATTTATTTTTATTAATTAAATAAATAATTTTAGTTTCTAATAGTAATCAAATGACTATTAAAATAACTATTTTTATTTAGTGTAATTATACCCATTTTACAACTAATCAGACGTTGTATGTTTACATCAGACGGCGTAAGGTGCCATTCCTTATTCATGAAATCATATTTTAACCTCGTAGGCTAAAATTCAACCCGCGTGCCATGCGCCGCAGCATTGGCCGTGAATTTGCACAGCTGTTTACAATGTGTACGGACCTACGCCAACACTCATACGTGACGTCATAACTCAGACAATAGCGAGCCGTGGAAAGAAAAGAGACAGTTTAATAAAACCAAATTAGTACAACTGTCCAAAGTTAATCCGTACTTATTAGTATCTCACGGGCGTGCTATTCGCCTTCCCGCTCTTATACGGGGTTCTCGCGATCTTCTGTGCACTTCGTTATAATATGCACAACAGGTGACAAACACCTATGCACGTACAAATGCTCTACTGCGAGTTTGCATACGTCATAACCGCAGCCATTAAAATAATTAATACAAATATACCCGAGTTATCATGCTCGCGAGAATTCTCGCGCAACCGAAAATGCGACACCTGATCGTGTCTAAGTACCCACTCTCTGGAATGGTGCTCGATCGATGCCTCCGGTGTGCCAGCCAGTATGTGGTAGCTAAATTTTGCCTTCCGTGTGTATCTTTAAATTATATCACTGAGCGCGGAGCGAAATATCGTTTAAATTAAATGCGCTAGCACGCACTCTTTCGGACGAGATTACCTAGCGCTCCTAGTGACGCAAAATTATGCTTTATGAAGCGCCACAACAATGTAATCAACAAAAACCAAGGTAGAACTCTAGACAAACCAAAGTGGAGAACCGCCGGGGAAAAAAGACGACGCCGATGCACATACTTACTGTATCTTCTCTTCCTGAAAAGAAAAACTTACTACTTACCTACCTCGTTTGACAAATCTCGTATTTCGTTCTTACTTTTTGTAGTGATCACAGGTCCGTGTAGAGTTAGGAGCTCTACCAGGACCTGTGATCACTTAGAAATGAAACACACAAAGTCCTGTACGCGAACATTCGATTCGCGGAATCACCTCTTTTGGATGATAGATAAAGATGATTGATTTTATTAAGTTACAATTTTGCTTAAATATTAACCTGTGTAACTCAGAGCGGAGAGACTCTTCTCCTCCGACCTGAGTTATCGTCTATCTAGCGGTTCTATTCTAACCTATAGTATTTATTACTCTGTTTCGTTTTCGAGTTGAATTTTAGTACATATTATTATACCGCGGGTGTTATAGAGCACGTGCATCGGAGTAACGTGCGAGAGCGTACGGTATTTGTTCGCGCGCTAATTGTGAGTACCGTGTACCGTGCGCAACCGTGAGTGCCTAAAGGTAACCGTGAGTGACGTTGTGCCTCCGGCTTCTGTTTTGCTTATAGTTAAATTGTAAAGGTAAACATTGTGTGGCATGCTCGGCATCGTGACGGAACATTGGGTAATCTTCGCGGGGTGTGACGTCACACCAGAATGGAGAAATGGAACATAATTGTTTATGGTAAATTAATTTTTTTTATAAAAATTCTAATTCAAACATTTTTCAAAATATTTGTATTCTGATAATTTTAAAAGGAGCAGAGAGTCATTTTGAATCAAAAAGCTCTTGGTAGTTAACATTTTAAAGGCATCGGTTTTCGAGTTATTGGTTATTTAAGCTCAATAAAATATTAATATTTAGGAAAATACACGGTTTTCTAAATTTGTCCGTGGTTCTCTAGTAAAAACCATACGTTCATTGAAATGCTTGATCAAAAATATACAATTCATTCTTTGACAACAAGACGATTGGGCGAACGGTTCTCAAGAAAAGAGTTAAAATGTTTCAAGTGATATATATATATATATATATATATATATATATATATATATATATATATATATATATATATATATATATATATATATATATATATATATATATATATATATATATATATATATATATATCTACTATATAAAAATGGAATTCCGTAACGTTTGATCTTATTGATATTATTCACTCAGTCTCTGAGGTGTACAGTAATCATCATCATTTTGAATCGTTCTGAATCAAAAATAATTAGCGGTGACATGTATGTTTTTTAACATGAAAATGTTCGCTGATAATCAGGAAAGACATTCGAGAAAAAATAATAGGTATCTAATTACTACAACTTGAGATATTATTCACAAAACTACGTAAAACATGCAAAATTATGACTTTCTGTGTTAAATTTGCCTCTAAATCAAAATTCTAAGCGATGACATATGATTCTTTTTTCACTAAAATGTTTGTTAATGTTCAGGAAAGACATTTGAGGAAAAATAATTAGTATCTGATCACTAAAACTTGAGATATTATTCACAAAACTACGTAAAACATGCAAAATTATAACTTTTTATACTTAATTCGTCTCCAAATCAAAATTCAAAGCGATGACATGTGATTCTTTTTTCATTAAAATGTTCGTTAATGTTTAAGAAAGACATTTGAGAAAAAATAATAGGCACCTAATTACTAAAACTTGAGATATTATTCACGAAGCTGCGTAAAACATGCAAAATTATGACTTTCTGTGCTAAATTTGCCTCTAAATCAAAATTTAAAGCGATGACATATGATTCTTTTTTATTAAAATGTTGGTTAATGTTCAGGAAAGACATTTGAGAAAAAATAACAGGTTTCTGATTACTAAAACTCGAGATTTTATTCACAAAACTATGTGAAACATGTAAAATCATGACTTTTATGCTGAATTTGCCTCTAAATTAAAACTCGAAGCAGTGATCTGTGATTTTTACTATAATAAAATGTTCGTTGTGTTTAGGAAAGATATTTGAGGGAAAAATAATAGGTTTCTGATTATTCGAAATTTAAATATTTTCCACAAAACCACATGGAAAATGCAAAACCATAACTTTTTAGGCACAATTTGTCTCTAAAATTCTGATTTAAAGCGACGACACGTGATTTTTTCAATAAAATGTTCGTTGATATGGAAGGAATGACATTCGAGAAGAAATAATAGTTATCTGATAACTGAAAATAAAGATATTAGTCACAAAACTAAGTGAAACATGCAATATTATGAATATTTTGGCTCAATTTGTCTTTAAATCTTAATTCAAATGATTTTTCCATTAAAATGTTTGTTTATGTTCAGGAAAGACTTTTGAGTAAAAATAACAGATTTTTGATTACTGAAAATTGAGATATTATTCACAACACTACGTCAAACAAGCAAAATCATGAATATTTGAACTCAATTTGCCTCTAAATCGAAATTCAAGGCTATGATACGTAATTGTTCTTTATTGAAATATTTGTTAATGTTCGGGAAAGACATTTGAGGAAAAATAATAGGTATCTTATTGCTAAAAGTTGACGATTGACGAATATCCGGTTATCACCCGAGTGTGGTATATTCGGAACTGGGATGACCCCACATAACATTTTCCAAAATAACGACTTCTGGTTTCAGGAAAATAATCTGAAGTGGTATTTGGCCAGCCATTTCAATACGTCCGAAACTTCCGAACTCCATACGTCATTTTGAAATCCGAAATAGCGATTTCCAGTTTCTGTAAATCATCCCCAAAATATCAAAATATGCAATCCAATATGGGTATTTCCGTTCTGTGCGTTCTCAGAATGTTAAAGTACTTAAAGTGATGATGGACGTATAAGATGTGAAATATTTTTGAAGTGAGTTGTGCTAATAATGCAATGAATTATAAAAAATGATTCCTAATTTTGAAACTTTTGATCCCGAGCATCGCCGGGAACGTTCAACTAGTATATATATATTAATTATAGATATATATATATATATATATATCTATATATATATATATATATATATATATATATATATATATATATATATATATATATATATATATATATATATATATATATATATATATATATATATATATATATATATATATATATATATATATATATATATATATATATATATATATATATATATATATATATATATATATATATATATATATATATATATATATATATATATATATATATATATATTGTTTATTGTTTCTTGTCTTCGAATAAAAATCGTACAGACTAATTATAGCTTATTCTAATTTCTAATTCTATTTTTAAAAGCCGTTTTCGTCATACCCAGTTCATGGAGGTCACTGACATCGTTATATGCTTTCAGACATGCATTATATGCACTATCTTGTCCGTAACTAGTTCTGCGGAACGGTTAATTAATCGTGGGATAACTTCGGAGGGCTCGCGGGGGTATATATAGAGCACGTGCATCGGAGTAACGTGCGAGAGCGTACGGTATTTGTTCGCGCGCTAATTGTGAGTACCGTGTACCGTGCGCAACCGTGAGTGCCTAAAGGTAACCGTGAGTGACGTTGTGCCTCCGGCTTCTGTTTTGCTTATAGTTAAATTGGTAAGGGTAAACATTGTGTGGCATGCTCGGCAACTAGTATATATATATTAATATATATATATATATATATATATATATATATATATATATATATATAATATATATATATATATATATATATATATATATATATATATATATATATATATATATATATATATATATATATATATATATATATAAATATATATATATATATATATATATATATATATATATTTATATATATATATATATATATATATATATATTATATATATATATATATATATAAATATATATATATATATATATATATATATATATATATATATATATATATATATATATATATATATATATATATATATATATATATATATATATATATATATATATATATATATATATATATATATATTGTTTATTGTTTCTTGTCTTCGAATAAAAATCGTACAGACTAATTATAGCTTATTCTAATTTCTAATTCTATTTTTAAAAGCCGTTTTCGTCATACCCAGTTCATGGAGGTCACTGACATCGTTATATGCTTTCAGACATGCATTATATGCACTATCTTGTCCGTAACTAGTTCTGCGGAACGGTTAATTAATCGTGGGATAACTTCGGAGGGCTCGCGGGGGTACATTAAAATTGATGTGTCTTAACAGTTCTGGACAGTCAATAACATTTTCTATTATGTCGAAAATAAACGTTCTCTGCAGCTTGATTCGACGGGCTGCGAGAGTTTCTAAATTAAGAAGCATGCAACGCGCGGTGTAGTCAGGTAAATTCACCGGATCATTCCACGGTAGTTGGGGTAATGCATACCGAATGAACTGCTTTTGTATCCGCTCTAATTTCACGGCGTGCGCTAGTTGGTATGGTGCCCAGACTTGAACTGCATACTCAAGGATGCTCCGAACCAATGCACAGAAGAGAGTTTTTAGAGTGTATACATCAGTGAAATGGCGCGACTGCCTTCGAATGAGTCCGAGCACTGCAAACGCTTTGGCTGCAATGATTGAGACATGATCATTAAATCGGAGTTTAGATTTGACTCCTAGATCGCGAATAGAAGTGACCCGCTCCAGGACGTTACCATCGATGTAATATGTATGGTTTACAGAGTCAGAGCGTCTTGTGAATGAGACAATTTTGCACTTCGCTGCGTTCATTTTCATGCCATTTTGTGAACACCATAGCGAAAGTTCGTTAATGTCGTCTTGCAAAGCCAGACAGTCCAGAGGTGACGATACTACTCTATAGAATTTGAGGTCATCAGCAAACATCTGCTTCTGGGACTTCAGTCTAGTGCATATGTCGTTTACAAATAAGACAAATATAAGCGGACCCAGTACGCTTCCCTGTGGGACACCAGACGTGAGGACGAACTCTTTGGAACACACGGAGTTCACGCAGACTGAGGCTTTACGGTTAGTGAGGTATGAGTGTAGCCATCCGGTGATGTGCTCTGGAAACCCCATACGTTTAAGTTTTTCGATGGCATAATCGTGTGGTACAACATCAAAAGCCTTAGAGAAATCGACGTAGACAGCATCGACTTGTTTTCTGTTCTCAATAGTGCGTTTGTATAACACATCAGGTTGGAGGTTGTGGGCCTTTGTTGCACAAACCCGTGTTGGTATTCTGATATAAGCGGTCGTGCTACTCTATATAGCACGACAAGAACTAGCGACTCGAATATCTTTGCAAGTGAGCATAGTATTGATATGCCACGATAATTGTTGACGTGGTGAATATTGCCTGTTTTGAGAATCGGTACAATGCGTGCGGTTTTCCAGACCGTTGGGAAGATCTTCGATGAGAGCGATAAGTTGAAGAGGCATGAAACAGGATGAGCCAGTGATGCTGCGCAATTTTTGAGAAGTAGAAGCGGAAGCCCGTCCGCTCCAGCGCCTTTTGTGGTGTCGACATTTTCCAGTGCTTTTCGAACCTCTCCAATCGAAAACCTTATTTCTGGTAGACTTATGTCATACGAATTTACACTCTGGAAGCATTCGGGACGTATCACAGGGGACGATGTACTATAGACACTTTGGAAGAAGTCGGGAAATAATTCAGCAGCTTCATCAGCCGTATTTGAGGTTTTACTCGCATGTTGTAAACTGGACGGTATTCTAGGGCCAGCCTTCAGTGACTTTACATTGTTCCAGAAAGAGGCCGGATTTTGCCTTAGGTTCTGTTGTACGTTTTGCAAATACGCCCTGTGAGTATCAGCAAGAAGATTCTTATACGTAGCTTCCATATTCCGAAGCACCCTACGGTTTTCTTGGGTTTTCGACTTGAAGAAGCTTTTTCTCATTTTCCGAAGCATGTTCCTCGAGTGGCGAAGTTCGGGAGTCCACCAAGACCTACGAGTTGATGCGTGGGGCGCACGACGTACAAGCGGAACATGTGTGTTGATTACCTCAAACAGTTTATCATAGAAAGTAGACATATCCAAATCGACGGATTCGTTGACCAGATGCTCTTGCCAGTCGATAGAGGCAAGAGCATTATTCAGCACATCAAAATCGCACCGCCTGAAATTTAGCTCCACTTCGGCTGGTCGATCCGCAGCATTTAACACTTCGCAACGAGCATCGAGCAATACTGGTCTATGATGACAATCAACTGGTAGCAGCGGGTGTGGGGGCTCGTCTACTTCGACTTCATCCGGCATGTTACTGAAGAGCAAGTCCAGCCAGCGCCCATTCACATTTGTGAGACTGTTCAATTGAACTAAACCACAGGCGAGTAGTGTTTCAGTAAGTGCTATCTCTTGTTCAGACGATGCATTACTGAGCAAATAACCGTTCAGATCCGCGTCACATTGCCATCTTAGGTGTGGGAGGTTGTAGTCCCCTAGCACCATTATAACGTCAGTATTGTCGACCTGATCAGACATTGCCCCGATTGCTACAGAGTGAGCAGCGTACACATCAGCACTGGAATTTGGCCGTAAGTATATACAGCAGATGTAATGTGAGCGATTTGGAAGGTGGACCCTAACAGCAACCTGCTCAAGATGGCTACTGTTCGGCAGTGAGATCAAAGTGCTTGTTTTTTTTTTTTCATTGCAATAAGCACACCACCACCCCGCGATAGTTCACTGGTACGCTCACTGCGGTCACATCTAAATAAGGAGTAGTCAGATGACAACTCCGAATCAATGATGTCAGGTCGGAGCCAGGTTTTAGTAAAGACCAAGACATCGTAGTCACAACTGAAAAGCAACAGTCTCAGCTCGTTTGTTTTGGTACGTAGGCCCCGCACGTTCTGGTAGTACACAGTCAGATAACTTTTTACGGTGGTACTCTGTGATCTGGAAGCGTAGTGCGGATCAGTAGTGCATGCGGAAGAAACGGAAGTGTACTTGCCGTGACTAACATTTTGGAAGCCCCGTAACCCGCTACCACACGCAGGACCGGGACGACTGTTGAGCGCTGGCGGCAGTGGCACGACTGCGGTGGGGGTTCGGAGGATTCCACAATGCTAGAGTCGTTGCGTCCCGTTGTCAGCGAGTCGACCGTAGAATGCCGTGTGTTGGAGACTGGTGGCCGAGGGTCAAGTTCTAGCGGGCTGGAAGCGCAGTGCTGATGAAAATGATTACCGTAAAAAGATTTGTACTTGCCATTGATGAGTTCTTGGAAGCCCCGTTCCACACTTCCACACGCAGGACCGGGACGACTGATGAGCGCTGGCGGCAGTGGCTCGACTGTGGTTGAGGGGTCAGGGGCAACCATAATTCGAGAGTCGGTGCGTCCCAGTGTCCATAGGAATGTGGTTGTAGCTGGTGAAAAATCGGTTGATGCGTTGGTCTTCGTGTCTACGAGGTTTCCATTTGCGAAGAGCCTACTTCCGTGCTGGGGGGCAAGAGATCGCTTGTTGGGGTTACCTCTATGCGGGGAGCATTCGGTGTCTTTCCTTGAAGTTGTGGTGCCCGGAAGTTTTTTGCATTAGTGCCGTCGAACTCCCGGAACACAACGCCACGTGGCCAGGTTTCCCCGTCAAGCGCGATATCGCGGTATTTTTTGTCCATTCCAACTTTGAAGGATATGAAGTACATCGTGCTCAAGTCGGCGTATATATATATATATATATATATATATATATATATATATATATATATATATATATACACGGTGTCCCGCTGGACCATTATTATAAAAAAAATTGTCCATCAAATCCTAGTATAGGGGTCAATTTTTGCTTCAGGTCATTTTACACCTCTGGTTAAAATTTTAAAAAATTCTACCGACCGGATCTCGAGAAATCTCGATTTTAGGGCGTTAGTTAATAAATTTCAAAACAATCCGTATTCGATTCATGCAATATCATCGAAATTCATCCAAAAACTTGCCCAAATCATTTTATACCAAAATATACTTGTTGGTGTTGTTACAATTATGATAATTCACCACTGACTTAACTCTAATTACATATATATATTAGACTACATCTAATTACATATATATGCCGACAACACACGCGGCATCGGTATTCATTCCAACAGAAACCGAACAACCAATCAGCGAAGACCACCAAAATCACGAAAATCATCAATATCTCAGAAACCACACAACAGATTTCAATAAAATTGGTATCAAATGAACGGGCTATCTTAAAAACCCTTAACTTTTGAATTTTATATAGATTGAACATGTGGTTCAAAAGTTATGAAAAGTAACGTCTTCTGAATACTGTTTAATTTCACTTATGTTTCTCAGAGATGGCTGGACCTATTTCCACAAAATCAGTGTCATTTGGAAGGTCTAGTTACCCCATAAGACCCTATTAATTTATTTGCAATCGAAATATTACTTTGCCTGTTATGTTTAAAAATGTGAAATCTAGCTATGAAAAGAAACATATTCCGAAGAATATATAAACTCACTCACTTTTCTCAGAGATGGCTGAACCGATTTTCACGAAATTAGTGTCAAATGAAAAGGTCTAGCTGACTCATAACACCCTGTTGAATTTTACTGTAATCGAACTGTAACTTCGTCTGTAATGTACCGAATTGTGAAAATCACGAAACTTCATTATCTCGGAAAGTACACAACCGATTTGATAAATAGTATTATCAGATGAACGGGCTAGTTAAGGGTTAACTGATGAATTATGATTGAACACGTGGTTTCAAAGCTTGGCTGCCCTATACGTTCCCATTTCATTTGATTATAATCGAACTAAGCAACCGTTATGTATTAAATTGTTAATAAAACAACGAAATTTTATTATCTCAAAGATAACACGACTTATTTGAACATAACTGGTGTCATACGAACGAGTCATCTCTCAAACTTACAAAAAACAAACTTCATAACAATTTGATATGTGGTTCAAAAGTTATGGAAAGAAAAGAAATTCAAAGGCTATTTAAAACTATACCTGCTTTGATCAATATATGTGGCCACAGTATAATTTAAATGTGGTATCGTACCATTTGAATGTTCCCGGTATCGCTCGTGATTGTATTGTTCGAAATTAAAAGTCATTTCTTTTATTTCGCTATTTCTTGATCATTTACATTACGTCAAATTTCATATTTTATACTTCTATTACAACATCATTATTCTACAACCCAAAAAGTGAATACACATTTATTGGATTGAAGCGTTCATGTAAATCTGTTTTTACAAATAATAAGTTTGAATGCGAAAGGCTGGGTCTGACCGCTAGGTGGATTAATTTAGGTTTTTCTCTAATTCAGCTGTTTTAACTGCGCGAATTTATTTTTTCCCAGTGTCAATCTCAGTTGCGATCTAATGGCAATTTCTTTATTCCACCCAGCTTACCCACTTTCGCTTGATTTTGACTCAGTATTGACCCGGCGTGTTGCCCAAAGCGAACCGTAAATTTGTCAGTTTCAATCCACCGCCGCACGTGCTTAGTTCATAAACAATTATCAGGCATCTCTTTCTTACTTGCGTTCTAAATCGTGATGCCATATCTTTATTCTTGGGTAGACTTGCACTGACCCTGTAGAATAAAAATTCGCTATAAGTGCTGTCAGAACGATTCTTTTTCGCTTTGATTCGACCCATTATTGTGCAGTTGGCACCCTAAAATGGATAGTTACGCAGTGAATGTTGAGCTAGTTTTGGCACACCAATACATGAGCTTTGAATGTAGACAACTGCCTAGCATCTCTTTAGATTACGTCGTGAGTCGCAGTATCGTTTCATCATTCCAGGTGTTGGCACTGACCCAGTGGAGTGGATAAATTCGCTATCAGTTATACGTTTTTGGTAGAATGAATTTCATTGGGTGGTGGTATATGTTGGCGGTCTGAATGTGGATGTATGTGATAGTACTTTTCGGCATTGTCATTAACCACCCCATTCTTTTTTTTGCGGTTGCGATACAAAATTGTTATAGATCAACGAGAACGACTAAAAGAACCGTGGCAAGCAAAGCAATAACGCGGACGGACTTGCATGGGACATGTCGAAAGGCGCGACCGAGGACAGAATGGGAGACGACATGAATGAGACCAACAGACGCAACGACCAGTGACACAAGTAAGACTGCCGGCGGCATCAGTAACGATGCAATGAGGCCTTGGAACAACAAAGATATAGTCAACTCTGTGGTGAGTAAGGTGATATGAA